>NC_069126.1:39590420-39792647 GCF_026914265.1 Mya arenaria
TGTATGTCACTTTTGTGGGTTTTAAGAAAGTGTTCGATTTTGAAGAAATTTGTAGTCATATTATATCCTATTCGGACCAAATGTTTAATATGTGATAAGATGATATTGAAGAGATTTGTAACGAAGTGCAAATGTGCATTAGGTGTCTTAAATTGTTTTTCAATTCAAGCCTTTTTTAGACTTCTTATAAATTAATCTTATGCTGATATTGAATAAAGTGGAGCACATGGTTTTCATCTGTCCAATTCTGATATTAAGTTTTTCCAACTATGCCTACATGATCATAATATAAACAATTATATTCATACTTGTCGCCTTGACATCAATGCTGAAATTTGCCGTGTTTATGTCATTGGCTATTTGCATCTTGTATATCCCAAATTCCTTTTCTGACAAGTCTCTGATAATTATTTCTAGAACGTTTCCAGAAAGTGTGACTTGCTGTCCATAGAACAAAGGATACACAGATTCATTTCTTATATGCAAAGTATATTTTCCATTCGTCGACACGAGTTGTCCATCGTGTCTTATCACACTGTATGATGTGTACTCAGGAATGCTAACAAACGGAATGGCAATAGTGATGTTTCCTGACGTATCTCCGGCAAAATTGGTTTCCTCCAGGAGGAATCGTGGGGATGCTGCAAATATATGAAACAATTGTGTTAACATGTTTAATTTGTATGATTTTGCTGAGTATGACACACAGTAATTTACTGTATTATACCAGTAAAACGTTATTCACTAACGGGAAATGCAATGGTGTAAGAGTTGTATGATAATTTTTATGCTGTTTCATATTTATTCTACCATTACGTCTTCCGCTAACGCCATAAACGAAATACGAACGTTGCGCTGTCTCGCCAAAAATTGGGTGACATTTTGAAAGAGTAAGTCACATTATTGTTGAAAGAAAAGCTATTTGTTAAACGTGTTCACCTAACTCTAGTATCATTGTAGAAGTTCGTTATACTGTGCATTTTTTATTTGGCCTGTAAGAGAGCAAGAAAGGTTCGGAAATACAATCAACTTTATGTTTAATAATACTCCGTTCCTGCATTAAAATATTTCAGCCCTATTTCACCCATGAAAATCGACATTTAACGTCATTTATTTCTGTACATCATCGGATTTCAAACAGCTTGCTTCGGATAATTCTTGATCATAAAATGATTGGACGTCATTTATATGAGATATTATTTCTCAAACTGTATCTGATTCAAATCAAGCAAAGTAGCAGTTTGTTTAACGCCGACCCTGTTTGTCGGCACAAGTTTAAAGTCTAACACACACTTAACTATAGACACTCAACGTACACTGCAACACAGACAAAACACAAACGTTGTTGAATATATTCTTTTAGTAATGTTGGGGTGACCGCAATTTAAAGTGAATAGAAGTCCGTTGGGGGTAATCATGGTTAACGAGTGCTTTACCTCATAATTGTGTTAACATTTACCAACTCAATGTTTGCATACGATTAAACGTATACTTATCAATGCCTGTCATGTAATAAAACGTTTTTTTTTAATATTACACGATTTTATAACTCTTAAAACAAAACCTTAATATACCTTGAACTTCGACCTTTCGTGAAGCAGTCTGAATGAGTTGTTTGTTGTAGCCAAATATGCAGTTATGAACGTAGCAAGTGTAAACCCCTGTATCATGAAGTTGAAGGGACGGGATGTTCACAGATATGATATCTCTCACACCGAGGCTACCCACGTGACTGTTGGGTACCACGATATCATGAACCCGCTGCAGAAAACCTGTGTACTTGTACACAGCTGGTATACATGCTGCCTTGCACAGAAGATCAAGAGGGGTGTTTTCGTGTAATAAAGCTGAGGACTCGCTTATTAAAACGTCAGGTGAATCTGTAAGATAACGCAGAGATGAAATATTGATTTTAACGTATAGCAAAAAGAGTAGGAGCTTTTGGGTATTTTTATACCAAATTGGAGTTATATCAAAACTCGATTTGCTTCATTAACTAATTAGATTCTCTGCAATTAAATAAAACTTTTCGAAAATGCCGCATTCATATTACCGGTGTACTATGGATCTTACATTTTCATCGGACAATGGTTAATCAAAGGAGCGCGTATAAATCATGAAAGTCCGTATTTCGAAGTTTATGGCGGTCTGTTATGGAAAAAAGCATCTTTCAAACTGATAATACTTACTACAGAAAAACACTTTTACATATGCATTTGATCTTACAACAGAGACACAGCAATGCTACGAACCAAGTTTCCTTTTGGGAAATCTTTACATGTGCTTTAACTATGTTTTTATACAAATATAAACCGATGAGTCATATATATATATACATACACATACTAGCAGGAAGGAGTCTGGTGTTTTCGAAATTGTATGGAACATTAATTCAATCATATTCAGACACACATTTTTGATCAATAAACCTACACTGAACAATAAGGGTGAAGTGTATTTCTGCCTCTCTAGAGAACTGATGTGCAGGGTTTCTGGCCAAGCACTTGTAATCACCGGCGTCGTATCGATGCGCTCTCCGAAAGTTAAGAACCGCGGTAGAGCTCACTTGCCTTCTTGTTGTCATGCTAGACCAGGTAAATACACATCCCGGCCAGCAATCCGCGGAACAATAAATATCATTGACGGTGTCTCCTTCCGTTACTGTATGGATATTGGTTACGTTTAGTGTCACATCGTCTGGGCCATCTATAGTGGAACATGTAATAAATATGTGATGATGATTTCTGTCAATGTAGTCAAGCATAAAAAATGAAAACAATAAGGTCTGTATTTGTCAGCAACAAGATGAAAATACGAATGTTTCCTCATTATATCAACATTATATGATGAAATTTTAAAAGAACTGTAAAAACAACACAGCACAACAATGGATCACACAACATTTATACTAATTGTGGTGGTTGTGTTCCTTTTAATGCGCATCTATGACAGTTTTGCTATTCGACATTGTGTAGATACTATATACAGTCAGCATTCGTTTCATGTTAAAAACAAAATAGAACAGAATATATCGATTTAAAATTTGTCGTTAAATTATCAAGTTGGAAAATACAATTGCTGCGAACATCATTCGTTGTAGTGTGTTTAAACTTACAACTACGACAAAATATTGTAATATGTGATTAAACAAAACGTTTTCTTTTAATTGCTGATAACGAATGGATGATAAATTGTTAAATATGTTAAATATGTATCCGTTTAAAAGTATATCAATGTACTTTGCAACACTACTATTAACTGTTAAAAGCGTTACAAACATTTACATCTGACGTCGACAGTAACCGTTTTTGTAGTCTTTGATCGTGTGTCAGGATTGATGGCCTCGCATCTGTATGTACCTCTCTTCATTCTGTCGAGTTTTCCAATGGACAAGAAGGCGTTATTACTGACGACATCTGATAATCCCCCGCTAGTTCTTTGCCAGAGAATATTGCATTCAGGGAAGCAATAAGTAGAACAAGTTATTCCACCAAGTGTGTTACCTTCATTCTTAATATGGCGTAGTGTGCTTGGAATCAGCTTAAGGGAAGAGGGTCCGTCTAAATGAAACAAAATAACACTTTTTTACTATTTAAAAACAATGCATAATGGTGTATACTTCTGTCAATATTATTTGTGTATGTGTTTTAGAATGTATTTTAAGATACTTTTTCGAAACGTTATAAGATTTTACAATTAATAAGGTGATTACGAAAATAATGAGTTATCTCATTTTTCATTACCATACAAGAATTAAAAGAATTTTAAAGTATCTAAACAATTACATGTTTTAACTGAACGTCTGCATCTACTGTAAGCAACATTCTATAATTCACTCATTACATAAATCATGGTGATATTTTAATGATTTAGGGAAATTTCAAATGCAGATTTCTATCTTGTCAATAAACACAATTTTAGGTGACAAAGTTATAATAAACACTATTCTGTTGTTCTTCTCGAACCAAGTACACCATGCAAATGAAAACTAGAACATACTTATAAGTAATTTTGTCAAACTATTAATTCGCATAATTATTTTCTGTTCGGGTATACCATGCCATAAACCAAAAGTGTAACCGTTCAAAAATTAAAACTTGAAAGGCCGCGATGCAACAAAGCAAGATCTAAGATTATGCAGTCATGAACTTTTAGAAAATCGAATTGTTGGGTATTTACGCAAAAGCAGATAGTTTCACAATCAATTTCATCCAAAATTCGATTAACTTGAGCTTACATTAATGATATATGTTATAACGACATTGTTCACAACAACCCAATATCAATATTCACAACAAATAGGTAATTATTTGAGATAAACCCGATGATTTTTTAACAGCTACTTTAACCATACAAACACCGAATGCAATTAAAATGTAAACCTTCGGATACACACAATTGTATCACTACATGCTATTCGTAAATCATGTAAATTGACAGATTTTGTTTTTAATGTAAATCAAAGGTTATGATTAAACGAACACAGATCATTTACTTTTATAAAAAAGTGACATTTAGCTGGACTTTACAACTCAAAAGCTATACTTACATGCTTTGTGACATGTTCAGCTTTAAATCAATTTGATTAACGTTCAGATATTCCTTGCTAAAATTATTAAACAGAAACTGTCTCATCGGTAATTTTAGTTTAGTTTCCTTAACATTGACTCAACTGACACCACATACAATCTAAATTTATGTATCCATATAATCTCTAATTGAACACTTGTAATATAACAAGTCTTGTCACTATAACTTATTCATCCTCTTTTGAGGTAAGTGGAAACGTGTTTTTCAATAGATAGAATTTTGACCTTGACATTGACCAATGTAGCATAGATGTAGCTTATAAAATATGATACACATGTTATCACTATGCATATTTTCTAACAAAAATGATTAAGCAGATCTCGTATCACGATATGTCTATTCGTATTGAATTTATTGACGGAAACTATCTGTGTGACGATAAAAAACAGCCCGATCTTTGACTAGCCCCATTCTTATACTCGAGATCGAAACCAACAAGAGCCTTAACAGAATGCAATTAGTCCCGAGCAAAAAACAACCGTCTGGATCATAAATAGGATTTATCAATAAAAAAAAAAAACGTATGAACTATCTAATAATATTTTAGCAATTTCATTTTTTATGGGAACAAATAATGACACGTTACTGCCTTTGTAACAAACCGAACCTCATCACATGTTTGTGTCATTGGCGGAAACGGGCACTAGTTTTTCAATTTATGATACATAATTCAATGTTATTTTTGCTAGGAGTCTTGGGGTACTGAACGGAACCTTCCCGACACCTGACCTAGGTAGGATAAAGCTGCCGGTAAAAGGGGTAACATTAATAATTGAATAAGATAAAATATAAATTAAAAATATAATTAATAGCTTAGATTATATATGTTGTTCATTTTTGTAGACTGTTCCTGACAGTATTTAATAGAGAATGCTAGATCCAGTAATGGGGAAATAATTAAAAGTGCCGACAGCTTCCAGACAACCGACCTTTATAAATAAAATAAAAATTATAATTAAGAATAATGTAACACATTGTATATTATGATATAAAACACATTGTATATTATGTCTAAATCTTGTCGGTTATCTGGCAGTCAACCAGGAACTTGGCAAGTGACCTGAAGACAGATCTTTGGGCAGCCTTGCTGGGGTTTAGAATATTGTTTATATTATAATCCAAACCAGAAAAAGTAAGGGCCGCCCTAAGTTCTGCCCTCTGGCCCCTGTACGTGTCACAATGTAACAGAATGTGGGAAGTGTCACAGGTCACTCCACACCGAGCAGAGTTCGGATCACTTTTGAGAATATATTTCCCAGCCCTTCCTGGGAGAAGAGATGTGCCCAATCTCAGCCTCGTTATGCATTTATCAATTTTAAAGAAATTATCATATTTGTTTGGAGGATGGAGACTCAAAGAGGCCCTATCAAATGTATTAATGTATGTTTTAGGTGTCCTCGCTGACCGCCATTCATTTATGACGTGCCGGCAGGCTAGTGAATAGACCTCTGTGGGTACAAGAGGGACCGGATCATTAATCCACACGTCTGAGCCCATCCTTTGCCAGCCCATCAACCACTTCATTCCCCTTCAGGCCGACATGAGCTGGGACCCATACCATGGTAACCTTTAAGTTTTTCTCCAGACACTGTTGTTCTGTTCCAAAATGTCTTTTATCAAATCAGGTCTGGAGCTGCTACCTCTATTTTGTATAGACTGCAAGGGTGATAGCGTGTCTGAGAGGATAGCAGTATGTATGGGCTTATTACTGATAACCCAGTCCAGTGCACCTTTAATTGCCAAAAGTTAAGCCGAAGATATGGAGAGATGATTGCTGAGTCTTTTAATATTTTTGATATATTTGGAAGGAATATAAAAGGCACATGCAACTATGCCGGATTCTGAGTTTTTAGATCCATCTGTGTACATTTTTGAATGCTCACCATCATTTTGGTCAATATGAGAGAGAGATTTAGCTTTGACGAGGTGCGGCAAGTCTGATTTCGTTATTATTTAGAGATAGAAATGTCAACCGAAGGGTCATGGAGGGTCCACGGAGGAACCTTTGACGGCCTCAGATCTGCTTCACTTACATCTTTGAGCCCGGCCTCCTCAATAATGATTTGGGTGTAAGCGCCAAAGTGCATCGCTCTTTGTTTACCCTTGTCATATTTTGCCTTGATGAAGAAGCCGGTCCCAAAGAGGTCACTTACAGGGTTACCTATTTTCCGGAACTATACCCTAGTCCAGAAGTTAATGATTTGTTGTCTCCTCCGCAGGTTTAAGGGAAGTATCCCCGCCTCTTCCTCGAGCATGCATACAGGGGTACAGGGAAGGGCTCTCAGAGCTATTCGAAGGGCTTTATTTTGTATGTTTTCCAAGATCTTAAGACTGTTTGGCGAGGCATTAGCATAGACTTGAGCAGCATAGTCTGTTTTTGAACGTATAAAGGACTTATATATGACCAGTAGACTGTGTTTGTCTGACCCAAAATCTGTTCCACATAAAATTATCATTAGATTTAAGTCCATTTCACATCTTTCTTTTATGATCTTAAAATGTTGTATAAATGAGGGACGTGGGTCAAGATAAAGGCCTAAAAAACGTACAACTTTTCAAAGATGATCTTTTGACCTCCTAAAAATACGCCCACAGTTTGCCTTGGATTGTTGCCAAACAGCATGCCTACAGTTTTTTTTTGTTGAAATTTTGAAACCTCAATCTATGGACCAATTCCAAATGGAGTCATCGGCAAACTGGCTAATAACCATACCTGATTTTTTTTTATTATTTCAGGGAGTTCATTGATAATGATTGAGAAAAGAATGGGGGAGATCACAGACCCCCGGGGCGTTCCTCGTGATAGTTATACGGGATACGATTTCTCTCCCCCAACTCTGACCATGATCTTTCTGCCCTCTAGAAAAGGTCTGAAATAGTGAAAACAGTTACCAGTTATGCCATATTTCCGCAGCTTTTGGAGTACTCCAAAATGCCACGTCAGATCAAACGCAGCCTGTATATCCAGAAAAATAGCTAGGACATAGCGACTTCAATTTTTGGCATATGTGACATCGTTTTGTAGACGACCAAGCTGATCCAATGTGCTCCGTCCTTTCCGAAACCCGGATTGGAAGCGGTTAGGATTTCCATTTGATTCAAGCACGTGCTCAAGTCTGTGTTTAACCATGATTTCGAGAAGTTTGCCCGCATGAGATGTTATACTAATGGGCCTGTACGACTTAGGGTCGCTTTTGTCATGTCAAGGCTTTGGAAGAGGCACAAGATGGGCCGTTTTCCAATCGGAGGGAACCATCCCACCCCGCCAGACCATGTTATACAGATGCAGCCAGATTTGAAGGGTTGCATCCGGCATGTGCCCAAACATCAGATAGGATATTCTATCAGCCCCGGTGGCGGACTTTCTCCTGCTAACAATGGATGACCTTAACTCACTTAGTGAGAAAGGTAAATTTCGAGGTGTTGAGTTGTCCCTTGGCTCGTTTAAAATATATTTACGTTCATTCTCGAACAATGTTTGGAAGGCCAAAGTTTCAGGTGGAAGATTACTATCACTAGATATTGATTTGTAATGTTTAGTAAAAATTGAGCCTTTTCAAGGGGAGTTTTAGCAATTTCATCTCTGTATTTGAGTAGTGGTACAGGGCAGGTAGAATGACCTTTTATTCTGTGCACCTTGTTCCAAAAATCCTTACTTTTTGACTTATTTAACCTAGCAGATCCACAGAAATCTTTCCAATTCTGAGTTTTGACTCTTAAAATCACCCTCTTAACTTTCCAAAGAACTATATAAAATAAAATTATCAGGTGAGGGATTTCTTTTTAGGTTATTTAATGCCTTGTTCTACCCTGTACAACCTTGGAGCATTCGTCCGTCCACCTTGGGACCGTTTGACGTTTGGGCCGCTTACCGGAAGAGGAGGGAATGCAACTCTCAGCTATGGATAGGATTTTATCGGTCAACTTTATAAAAGCTTTAACCGACAACATAGTTATAATCACGGTACACTACGGGACTTTTATCCAAATTTTGAAGATTTTTTACCGTGAATTAAAAAAGTTATTTATGTTTTATTACACCCACCCCCAAACTCCAAGGGCTACAAAGAGCGACAAGTAAATATTTTGTCTAGATTTGAATTTTTTTCGCATTATCAGAGATTATGAAATAAACACAACAGTTTCTGGTAAAATAAACTTCAGTTAACAGAAAACGAACACATTATTGATAGACATGGAAAAAAAATCATTTTGATTGATTTTGTGATTCTTCGGAAAAGAGCAGTTTTTCGATGTTTGAAAATATAAAGCAGTTTTATAAAATTCATAAAAAATAGTTAAATATAAGGCAAGCTGCTGAAATCATTTTAGATATTATCTATGATGTCTATTGAACAATTTAAAAGACAATTTATGATAGTTTACCGTCCAGTTTTGAAGCAAATATACATAATGTCATGTTACCATACATTTTTATAGCTAATAAAATGCTTAAAAATCAACCTTTTTCTTGTAAAAATTTATAACGATTAATTGGACTTATTCATAAAATGTACTCTTTCAAATAAATGAATTTTACTTATGATACTAACTCAGAATACAGAGTTTAAAACAAATGAGTGTACTTTTAAACTAAAATATGTGAAGAAACAAGAACACTAAGTGGGCTCAACACTCCAAAAATATCAGAGTGAAAGTTCTCAACTAATGTTGTTGTTTTTTAATATTATAACATGTAAACAATCTCTGCGGGTAATTTGATGTCTATCTGTTTTATTTTGTCATTGGTATTCTAACATTTAGTTGTTTTTTTCACAATAATTCTTCACTCTTCAACATTTGAAGTTTGGTCTGTTCCAATGCTTTGTACTTGTAGTGTGTGCACAGATGATAACTACTTAATGCTGAGTCAATGCTGATTTGGTTTTCATGCCCTTTCAGGTACTTTACCCATCAAGAATGTTTAGTGCTGTAAAGAAAAAAAGTTGTACTTTAAAGCCTTTCTAACTAATTTGTATAGATAATTATACTGCCATACATATACAAAATAAAATATAAACAGTTTAATATTTCTCGACATTATTTTGAAAAAACAACAACAAGCTGATACATACATGTATATATATAAAGAAAATTATTAAATTTATCAATAAAATTTATCATCATCATCATCATCATCATCATCATCATCATCATCATCATCATCATCATCATCATCATCATCATCAACACCACCACCACCACCACCACTTGATTATTGAATACAGTGTGTTTATAAAAACAAAAACCAATATGAAATACATCATCTCGATCAGATGCGACTGCCTTGTGGATAGACATGGCTGTCAAATCCGCTCTCAAGGATCCAACATAATATTAATGCAGGCTGGAATTCTTCATAACCGAGTGTTGTTGACTAAGTAATATTTTGTCAGTTTCCTGCCTGAAAGAAATTAGACTTCTGATTATCAGCTAGCAGAAACTTCCACCGTAAAATACAAATGCACAAGTATTATACATTCTGCACTAATATCCGTTTTAGCCAAGAGTAAGGGTTAGTAGGCATAAATGTGTAGTTGTTGTGCATATGGTTGATAATGATTCACAACAGTATGGGGTTTTAACGAGACCTACACCAAGCCAATGAATGTCAATAGTGTCCTAGCAAATGCGGCTTCACGCCCCAAACCACATACAACTTTTTTTTTCACAGGGTAATTTTGAAAATATGCATTTTGTAAACAAATAACGGGTATGTACATGTATAATGGTATGTTAGAAATGGATCAGGTACCAAAACACATCATTTTTAAACAAAATTTTAACTCTAATATTTTTCTAAGATAACACAATCAATTGTAACACAATCAATTTAAAGATTACATACTCATATCATAAACATAAGTTATGTACATAAGTACATATAAAAATATGTAACATGTACATAAGTACATGCAAAATATGTAACATGTACACAAGTACATGTAAAATATGTAACATGTACATAAGTACATGTAAAATATGAACATGCTGTCTAAACATTTTTGAACCCTTCAACGTACAAAACTGCTCAAGGATACTTACATTCAGAGCCTTTTGATACGAATATCTGAATATCCCAGTTCCATGCCGATTGTTGACAGTTCGTTTTTTCGAGAGAAAATCTTCTCTTACGCGTATATTTCACTTATAATCCATGTTTTACTGTTATGGCTCAAATTGTTAGATGTATCGTAATCAACTGTCAGCGTGTACTTTTAGTGTTTATTTATTTTAAACATATATTAATGAGAAAAACATCACCATGTTTCCAAATACTACGGTGTAGAAATTCCATTATTGACCTATGAATAGCCGGGAAATACCTTCTGTTCCTAAAAATAGCAACATCCGGTACAGGCCGAATACGCCCGATGTTCGTCGCGATCTGTTACGGCGAGTGGCGATATATGTCGAAGTTACCCGATGTTTCCCGAGTTGTATTACATGGCTAATACCTTAAAATAATAACTGTATTTTGCATTTCCTGTAAACCTAAATAGTTAACCACATGAATCACGAATTTTGACCACCGTGCTAATTTAAAGTTTGAAAAAATGTATCTGATCTTCTCTTTTCCCCATTTCGGATATAAGTAAGTCAGCTTTTGGCGATTAACTACGACTATATAAAAACGTGAACTTCTTTCACTCAATGAAATAAACTTTTACTATTTTTTTTTTATTAAATGGTCTCTTTGTATGCATTAAAAGGTTTATCTGGTAAACAGAAACGGTACTGTTTACTCGTGTGTCTATGAAAGGATACTTTTGTATCCACTTTTTTCTAATTCCTTCCATTTATTATGTTTCTTGAGATAATTGTCGCCATTTCCCCTTTGTTTAAATGTTGAACTCCCAACAGTTTTGCTTGCCATGTACCAGTTCAAGGCGGGTAGTTGTATGATGAATTAATTGTTGTTGACAGCTAAGTAAAGGTATTAGTTGTGCATTTAACCTAGTATTCATTCTATTCAAAATGTTGTTGTTTTTCTACTAAGATGTGCAATTCGAGTAAATTGCTGTACAAAATGCATGCCCTTTTAGACAACATACTTACAATCACACTAACTTGTCAATAGCATTAAATGACTGTTATTGGTGCAAATGCCAAAACTATGATTTAGTTTCTACCATAGTTGTTTTAGCCCTTTTTCTTAACATTTTACTGTTATACCGAGCTTGCGATATTGAACTTAATCAAGGACCAATAGTACACAATGAACAATGTTTATCTATTCTGCATAAACATATTAGAGGTATTCGAAACAAATAGAGTATATAAAGAATGATTACCTTCTTTAGACATTCCTTGTTAAACCGAAACTAAACCAGATATTACTATAATATATAGTATTTTAGATGTGGTTCCAGTACAAAATTAGAAAAATGTAACATTACATCCAAGTGGCTTTCTAACACATTATGCACGATGTATGGACCGCCCCATTATACTTTTGAGATAAACTAATGTATGTTTAAACAAAGCATCAGGACACGAAAGTCGACTGATAATAGTCGGAGATATAAATAAAGATCAATTAAATAATCAAAACAATGAAGTTCGTGTCATTTTATCGTTAAAAAATATAAGAAAGTATACCAACGAAACAAACAACAACACTCGCACTCAACACTTGACCATTATGCTACTACAAACAATATTACAGTATAAGAGTCCCGTGTCATACAAAAGACGCATATGGAGATACAAAAGAGCTGTTTTTATTCAACTTAACAATCTAGTAATACGAAATACCGATTGATCATTTATTAATGAAAAAAGTGTGCATGAAGCAAGTAAATCGTTTACCTCAACATTTCTCAATTTGGCCTGACATTGCTTACCTTCCGATCTTATAACAATAATACCGAGCGATAAGCCACAGTACAACTCACAAATAGGAAAATCCTGAGGTTACAGTGATAAACATCAGACAAAGCATTTATTTCTAAAAAATCAGATTAAAATGCAATTGCGTCATAAGGTCAATAACAGGAACAAGCATTCTTAAGAAATATGTTATAATAATATCACAAATTTCTTAACCAAAACATGGTAAATGAATTCGACACAGTATTAAAAAACCGTTAATTGTTGATAAAGAATAAATGAAAAAACTAAAGTCGATAAATTATCACTTAAGACAGCGATGTTATCATTGTAAACTCACTAAATAACTATAATGTTACATCCATATCTAATGTTAATGACTCAAGTAGTACATTACTACTGTTTACTCAAAAAAGGCTATTGTTTTTATCATTAATGACCAGGAAATCATTGACAGTTTGGACAATCTAGATATTATCAAATTAACTAGTCCAATCCAAATCAGCCAAAAACTGAGATTTCCTCTCTGTATGCGTTTCAGCCGCTGAATACATACTGGCGTTAATCGAGAAATTTTTAAACTTGCACATGTAATGCCGTTTTTCAAAACGAGCAATAAGGAATAACTTGTTAATTATAGGCATCTTTTACTTATAAGTTCTTTCGAAAAATTCATGGAACGAATATTCTTTTAAAAACGTTTATAGTTATTTGCATTTTAACAGTCATATTTACTCCATACAGTCCGGGCTTTTACCAGGTCACTAAAAAGAATATGAACTCATCGATATAAATAATCAAATACGTACAGCATTAGACAAAGAGAATCTACATGTATTGTATTTTGAGATGTTTCTAAAGCGTTTGATAGAGTCTAGCACAAAGGATAAATGTCTAAACTAAATGGAATTGGCGGAACGTTTTCAACTGTCAGCTCTGTCGAGATGTCCTCGTAACTCATCGTAGTAACCCTTATCGTTATGCTGTACTTTTTTCGGGAAAGAGATGGAATTACACTTAAAAACGCAAAATATAGGACATGGTCAGTGAATAATGGTGTGTGGTAAACCTGTGACCCCTTGCTCATGGAGATACGCCGCCACAGACTTGGAATGGAAATGCAGTTTTGTTGCCGACAATGGGAGGCGTTTTTCCGGTAATAATTTCAGCGTATACTTCCGTTTATCAGTGTGATTATTTGCTGGAAAATACACAGGGATTGATTGATTTATTGAATATTTTCAGGATGGTGTTCCCAAGGAGCTCCTCCTATACACAGAAGGATATTTTCCGCGATGTTCGTGGTATTGAATACAAGGCCCATAATGCTGAAAATTGTTTAGAAAGCCTTATTTAAAAAGTTGTCAATGATCACGGTGATAAATGTGTGCTAGAATATAGTTTTCCAGCTAATGCTGCACAATCGAGTTTTTCTATTTAGTCAAGAAATAGAAGTGTATCAATTTTGGTTTCATTTTGTGTGATAAAAACAGCAACTGTGGAAAATACAGCTGGGTATGTGCTGAAAGTTCCACATTTAAAAAAAAGATATGTATGAGCGCTCTTGTAAAGATGAACTTTTAAGCACATATACAACGAATAATTCTGAAAGACAACCACGCGACCAAATGCCGAAGAACTCTGCAGTGTTCCAAAACATTCACAATGGTAAATGCTAAATAAAGCTTGAATGCGACTGTTAAAGAGCTAATTGCATGGACTTTTCATATTCAATGTTCCCGTGTTAAAGAAAAGACAAGAACTGAAAAAATATCACTCTTCTTCCATTATTTCATGTTTTATATGAATTTCCCTCGATTGTGCTTGTTGCTGTTTTTTGAAGCCGGTAAAAGTATTTTCAAACCTACTATATGTTTGCTTCGACCGGGTTGGTTTAAACACTGTAATCGAACTTAATTTATTGAGCAAAATGCTGTTTTGGAAGCAATCAAATAACATTGATTTTTAACTACGAGTGACACTATGTCACAAGATTAAGATTGATATATTAGCCTTTTTATTAGCTGTAAAAATGTACGGTTAATTGACTTTCTGTTTATTTTCTAAACAAAACTACACGGTAAACTTTCAATCATAAATCATCTTTTAAATTGTCTGTAAACATCATAGAAATTATTTTTAATGATTTCACCAGCAAAATGCTGTTTTTGGAAGCAATCAAATAACATTGATTTTTAACTACGAGTGACACTATGTCACAAGATTAAGATTGATATATTAGCCTTTTTATTAGCTGTAAAAATGTACGGTTAATTGACTTTCTGTTTATTTTCTAAACAAAACTACATGGTAAACTTTCAATCATAAATCATCTTTTAAATTGTCTGTAAACATCATATAAATTATTTTTAATGATTTCACCAGTGGTTCTTATATTTAACTTTTTTATAGATTTAGAAAAATTGATTTAATTTTTTTAAACATCAGAAAAACGCTATTTTCCGAAAAGTTGTCATTGAAACATTTTCTTTCTGTATTCTTAAGCTTATTGTTATTTTCAACTTCTGTTTTTGTGATAACGATTAGAATAAAGCCAACACATAAACTTGTTGTTCCGTGTTGTTTAGAGGCTGAACACAATTAAACACAAACTTCTTTTTAACTCATGGTGACTTAATCTTCAAAATTTGGATGTAAGTCCCATAGTTTACCATGATTTTAACTATGTTTATGGTTTAGCTTTTTTTTAAAGGGTATATTACTTGACTAATACCTTAATACGTATCTTAGTGGCTAAACTACAGAATGAATCATAATTGTTCATCCTTAGCCTAAACTACCGGATCACTCATAACTGTACATACATAGCTTTGTGTCTTAATCACAGGATTATTCATAATTGTTCATGCGTTACCTCTTGCCTAAACCATTGGTTAGATACAAACGTAATCTAATGGCTATACCACAGGATTATTCATAATTGTTCATACGTTACCTCTTGCCTAAACCATTGGTTAGATAAAAACGTTACCTAATGGCTATACCACAGGATGTATCATAATTGTTCATACGTTACCTCTTGCCTAAACCATTGGTTAGATACAAACGTTACCTAATGGCTATACCACAGGATTATTCATAATTGTTTTGCCTAGTAGCTTAGTCACATGATTGATAATTGTCCATACGTCACCTAATGGCTAAACCACTGGATTGATTCAAATGTTACCTGGTGGCTAAACAACAGGATTCATCATCATAGTTAATTCGTTACCTAATGGCTAACCCACTTGATTGATTCAAACGTTACTTAGTGGCTAAGCAACAGGATTCATCATACTTGTTTATACGTTTCCTTGTGGCTAAACCACTTGATTGACTTGGACTTTACATAGAAGCTAAACCAGATGATTCACCATAATTGTTCAAGGTTGCCAAGTGGTTCTTAAAAGCCATGTATGATCTTATAGTTCATACTCATGAATACCCCCATTCATTGGGAAAGGGAATCATTACCCCAGTATTTAAAAAGGTGATGTAAACGATGCTAAAAACTATACGGGAATCACACTGAATAACATCCAAACGAAATATGCTCTCAAATACTTTTAAAAAGAATAATGTTATGGAGCACAAAAAATTAACAAAAACCCAGTTTGGATTTCAAAGAGGAAAATCAATATCAGACTGTATATTTACCTTACACTCGATCATAATGAAAACGCTCAGTAAAATGAAAAACTTTACTGTGTTTTTATTGATTATCAGCATTTTTTGACCGCATTCATCACTCTTTTCTTTGGCAAAAACTGGGAAATGAAAATATCAGTACTCATTGTGTTTTAGCGCTGAAAGCAATGTTACTCTGTGCAATCGTGCATTAGGTTCAAGTTAGAGTTTTCTCCCTTTTTCAATTATTCCTCTGACGTCAAACAGGGCAATCAATCCTAGTTCTCCATTATAAGCAATGTTTTCTTTTATAAATGCTCTTATAGAAAATATAAACTATGACCTGCCTGAAATTATTTCGCTGGAACATATAAAACTGTTTCTTCTATCTTATGCTGACGGCATGGTACTATTCGCAAAATCATATGAAAGTTTAAAAGTAATGTTGGAAAATGCTGAAAGATACTGTAATAAATGGGGATTAAAAGTATACGTAGGCAAAACTTAAGCAATGATATTTGAAAACGGAAGATCAACACACATATATTTATCAATTTATAATGCTCGAATTGAAGTTGTTCAATCATTTACGTGCCTTGGTATACATCTATTCAAAAATGGGAATTTCCTAAGATCTCAAAAACTAATCGCACAACCTGCTTCTTTCTCGTTACATAAACTGTTCCAAATTTTTGACACAATTGAATTACCTTTATCACAAAAAATATATTTGATATATTAATGGGATCGATATTAAATTTTTGTTCTGAGATATCGGGAGTCCATCCAGCCACAGATTGCGAATTAATACACACTAGATTTTTACGAAGCATGTTAGGTGTAAAAAATATACTAATCCAAAAGTCCTTTACTGAGAATTGAACTGGGAAAACGTTTCATCTTTAAAAGAATATTCTATGGTAAAAAGGTTGTACAATATCCTTAAAAATGATGACATCAACAATAAAAATAAAAAATGGGTCTCTCAAGTAAAATTCATCCTAAATAAACATGGATTTAGTTACGTATGGCTAGAGTAAGAAATTGATAACCATCGTATTGAGTTATGCTCTATACAAACATACCTTCGAAAACAAAATTTATCTTGACTGAAAAAAAACATTTAAAATATCATTAGCGACATTTCGAAGATCCTCACATAAATTGGCAATTGAAACTGTAATATATACAAACACACCCCAAAATGAAAGATTTTGTAAACTTAATCGGAATACCATTTTTTCTAGTGTGCCCAAAAAAAAAGAACTAAGGAAAACATTGTTTAAAAAATACTATTGCCAATGGCCAACAATAAATAAATTTAACATTCTTTTGAGCTAAATATCAAAGAAACTTATTTATAATATTTCGAAATTCATATTTTTGCAAATTAAATTAGAATATCATAAAAAGATAAACCTAAAAAGCACTTTTATATTACATCGTTAACATTGTATGCTCTTGAAATGTCTTGATACTGTTCTATTCTACCCATTTGATTGTATCATTTTGTTGTATGCAATAAACTATGAAACTGAAACTGTTTCAGATAATTGCATTCCTTTGAATAGATGATTATTGTTTCTTTCAGTGTAAGATCGTTATAAAGTTCACAGAGTGAGCTCAAGAAGTTGTATTTCGCGAGTGGCACACCCATGAGTGAAATATTCACTTTTATGGTTGACGAGGTGCAATATATTGCACTAACGCTGAAACAAACTTCTTTTTTATTTGTGCCCAAGTAATATTTAAAGACTTTAACGGCATTTTATTAATAAAAAACGTGCGAAAAAGTATGCGTACGTAACTTAATTTCGGAAAGACGTCATTGATATTGTGTTCCAAAAATGTGTGCGGCGATGATTGATTTGGAAAGAATAACAGGACAAACAGTGAATAATATATGATATTTTCAATGTTTGAAACAGTAAAATTTTATTTTTATTTTACTGATAAATCTCTAAAAAACTAATTTACCCCTATAAGAAAAGAGCCATAACTCTTGTAAGACAAAGTTTAATGTAACCAGTGTGGAGGTGTCAAATTTCTCATGCTTATCAACATTCCTATGATGTTGTATGTGTGCATTATCAATACGTTTGGAACTTCTATGACACAGACGTGACGCAAATAGATATCCCATTATGTTATTTTATAATAAAAGTGGCAAATTCGAAGGACAGACAACAGAAAGTCGAGATGTAGGACAGGACCTTGTGCACACTGTTGACTCTAAAGTGTTCAGATGTAGGACAGACCCTTGAACATTTTATTTACTCCAAGGTTTCGAGGTCAATGAAAGACACTTGAACACAATGTTGATTCCAGACAGTCCAGATGTAGTACAGACCCTTGTACACTCTGTTGACTACAGAGAGTCGACATATGTGACAGACCCTTGAACACAATGTTGACCCCAGACAGTCGAATAGTAGGACAGACCCTTGAACGCAATGTTAATTTCAGAGAGTCGAGATGAAGGACACACGTCTGAACACAATGTTGATTCCAGAGAGTCGAGATGAAAGGAATATCCTTGAACACGATATTGATTCCAGAGATTTGAGATGTAAGACAGACGCTTTAACACAATGTTGACTTTAGAGTATTGAGATGAAGAAAATATCCTTGAACACACTGTTGACCTCAGATAGTTGAGATGAAGGACATACCCTTATACACACTGATTCCAGAAAGTCTAGATGTAGGACAGACCCTTGAACACCATGTTAGTTCCAGAGAGTTGAGATGAAGGACAGACCCCAGAAAACACTGGTCACTCTAGAGAGTCGAGAGGTAGGACAAACGCTTAAACACATTGTTAATTCCAGGTAGTTGAGATGAAGGACAAAATCTTAAACTCACCGTTGATTCCAGAAAGTTAAGATGAAGGACAGTCGCTAGAAAACCTGTTGACTCCAGATAGTAGAGATGATGGACATACCCTTGAACACACTAATGACTCCTGAGGATCGAGTTGAAGGACAAACCTTTGAACAAAATGTAGATTGCAGAAAGTCGAGTTATTCGACAAATCCTTAAACACACTATTGACTCGAAAGACTGGAAAATGTAGGACAGACCCTAGAACACTCTGTTGACTGCAGAGAGTCGACATGTATGACAGACCCTTGAACACACTGTTGACTCCAGAGAGTTTAGTAGTAAGAAAGACCCTTGAACACACTGTTTACTCCAGAGAGTCAAGTAGTAAGAAAGACCCTTGAACACACTGTTTACTCCAGAGAGTCAAGTAGTAAGACAGACCCTTGAACACAATGTTGATTTCAGAGAGTTGAGATGAAGGGCAGACGCCTGAACACAATATTGATTCCAGAGAGTCGAGATGAAGGACAGACGCCTGAACACAATGTTGATTCCAGAGAGTCGAGATGAAGGACAGACGCCTGAACACAATGCTGATTCCAGAGAGTTGAGATGAAGGACAGACGCCTGAACACAATGTTGATTTCAGAGAGTTGAGATGAAGGACAGACACCTGAACACAATGTTGATTCCAGAGAGTTGAGATGAAGGACAGACGCCTGAACACAATGTTGATTTCAGAGAGTTGAGATGAAGGACAGACGCCTAAACACAATGTTGATTCCAGTGAGTCGAGATGAAGGACAGACGCCTGAACACAATGATGATTCCTGAAATTTTAGATGTAAGACAGACGCTTGAACACAATGTTGACTGCAGAATGTTGAGATGAAGGAAATACCCTTGAACACACTGTTGACTTCAGATAGTTGTGATGAAGGACATACCCTTAAACACACTGTTGACCAAAGATAGTTGAGATGAAGGACATACCCTTATACACACTGTTGATTCCAGAAAGTCGAGATGTAGGACAGACCCTTGAACACAATATAAATTCCAAACAGTTGATATGAAGGACAGACGCCTGAACACGATGTTGATTCCAGATAGTTGAGATGAAGGACATAATATTGAACACACTGTTGATTCCTGAGAGTTAAGAAGAAGGACAGTCACAAGAAGACAATGTTGACTCCAATGAGTCGAGTCGAAGGACATACCCTTTCACACACTGTTGACTCCTGAGGATCGAATTGAAGGACAGACCTTTGCACACAATGTTGATTGCAGAAAGTCGAGATATTCGACAAATCCTTAAATACACTAATGACTCGAAAGACTGGAGATGAAGGACAAACCCTTGAACACGTTACAGACCCCGGATACTCGAGATAAAAGGCAGACGCGTGAACACACTGTTAATTCCAGATTTGAGATGTAGGACAGACCCTTGAACACACTGTTGATTCCAGAGAGCTGAGATGTAGGACAGACCCTTGAACACACTGTTGATTCCAGATAGTTGAGATGAACGACGTAATCTTGAACACACTGTTAACACCATAGAGTCTAGCTGAAGGACAGGCCCTTGTATACACTGTTGACTTCAGAAAGTCGAAATGAAGGAATACACTGTTGACTCATGAAAGTCGAGATGAACGAAAGACCCTTGAATACACTGTTGACTCCAGAGTGTCAAAATGAAGGTCAGACCCTTGAATACACTGTTGACTCCGGATTGTCAAGATGAAGGACAGACCCTTGAATACACTGTTGACTCCAGAGTGTCAAGATAAAGGACACAAATACCGCTACCAAATTTATCATGTTTGAATTACACACAATCAAGTCGGGCTTATTGGTCTTGAGTTTCTGAACATTTCACACCACAATCGAATTTAAAAAACGTATTTTTGCCCACGAACACCGTGCCCAAATATATGTATGATTGGATAATATATACTTCCCGTCGCCACAACTGACGCAAAGAGTAATGCATAAACGTCACACTTTGAGGCGACATAAAAAGAACATAATACGATCTGCAAGGAATGACCCAAAAAAACTAGAATGTGTGTATTAAATTCGTAAAATACTGACATTTTCGTAGAAATTATAATATGAGGTTTTGTTTGTCAGATGATATAAAAAGAAGAAGGAAAACAGTTTGTTACTCTTGTTATCTCATATCGTTAAGGCGTTGCACACTGACGGTTTAAAGGTAGCAGTATTAAAGCAATCGCTATGTAACATATGTAAGCCTCTATTGTGAAGTCATCTTTCGAATACGTTTGTAAATGCAGATTTGATTAGTTTTATATGCAAACAAATGATTGTAATAGAACAATAGTGATATGATTCATTTCAGAATAGTTGTAAAAATACGAGCGCCCCTGATACTGATGACGATTTGGTATTTGCAAATTAAATTATGCCAGTTATAGTGAATTTGACAGAAAAGCGCATTGCAATTTCCGCATAAATACAACTTACATATGACATAAACTCTCACAGAGATACCTTGTCAGGACCGTCGGAAATATCGATTGAAGTTATTTTTAGATTCAATTCTTGTTTTTAAAATCATGCCAGATTACACCGGAAAAAGATGAAAATCGCTAAATGCGCAGGGAATTAAGTTTACGCTAGAATCATAGTTTTATCTGTATTGTAAAACAAAATTTCATCGAAAGCGACAGAAAACGGATTCTTTAATAAAACATTTTATTTTAAGAATAGGGTGAATAAGTCTTTGAACATTTTTCTATATGATTCGAAGAAAACTACAACAGTTTACAATAGTTTAGGCTTCATGGTTCCACAAGCTTATGTCAAAAACGAATATCTTATTTTGGTCAGAGTGAACGATCGATGTATTCCAATCCTGAACACTGTATCGTATACACAATCGGGGCACATTTCGCATAAATTATCAAGTACGTATGATCAAATAAATCTAGCTTCCAGTTACTCCAGTTATATGGTAACCTATCTATTCCTGTATATACATGGTATGTTCAACACAGTCAGCAATGAAAAGCGCCTCCGAATTTATCGCAAACATTCATTTTACATATGACATAGACCCTCACGAGTGATCCATTCTTTAAACCACTTCATTCCGGTTCCGTGCGTCGGATATAAGATCAATTCAACGCATATATACATTGCAGATTTTTCTTGATTTATTTTAGTGCAAAAAATAGACATAAAGACATTTTCAACTCGATTCTTTTAACAAACAGAGTTCAACAAATCTAAAACTCATCCATCTTTTAGAACATTTTTAAAAGCTATTGCCATTTTTTTAAATGATTGAAGGACATGTTGAAAGGAAAATCATATTGCTGAGGATAATCCTTAGTTTTGAATATACTTTTAATTGCTATATTCATTACTTTACATGTAAACAAATGTTTGTAAAAGTTTAATATAAATCATTTGCGAAAGAGTGTGACAACAGGATTGGCACTGTTACTGATGACGATTTGGTATCTGCACATAAATTGCACCAGGCATAGTGAACTTGATTGAAAGGCGCCTCGAAAATTCCCGCCTAATTTCAACTTACATATGACGTAAACGCTCACGACTAGTCCATCTTTTGTAACACTTGATTCTGGGTTCTGTGCCGTACAAATATAAGATCCGGCCTCTCCTCGCTCAATTTGACCGAGAAACAGCTTTAGAGCTAACACTTACCCCTGACCTGGACCACAAGTACGTACAGGCCGGGTCACACGTACGCACATAAATTCTCTCATTCTGTATGTAGTGAGAGAAGGTGACAGAGATATGTTGTTGGGACCATTTGAAATTTTGATTGTCGTTATATATCAATATATTACTTACTAGAATAAAGCGTTACCATTAATCTTCAACATCAAAAAAAAACTTGTTTGTCACAATTCCTTCTATTGGCATTCATAATTGGCAAATCTTAAAACATGTTTACCTAAAGAATAATCCGACGTACTTTTACATACAATATAATGCATTTCATTGCATAATTTCTAGGTTTTATTCATGACAAAATCCTTTTTCCTGTATATTTTAGAGCAAATTTATTTCAGCAAATAGAGTAAAACATATCTTAGCCAATATACCTTTAAGAACATTAATTTTGTTGAACCTTTTGATTTTTACTTAAATGATTGAAGTACATGTTGAAATAAAAATCACTCTTTTTTGATAACTGTAGTTTTGAAATGCTTAAATGATTAAATAAACATAAAAACAAAAACTCGTAAAAGAACAATGTTTATATAAATCATTTTCGAATATTGGTGAAAACAAAATCGCCGCTGATGATGTTATAGTAAATTTGACTGAAAGGTGCACCAACAATTGCTGTATGCATTCAACTTACATATGACATCGAGGCTCACGACTGGTCCATTTTTTGAAAAACGTGAAATCGTGTTCTGAACCTTACACATGTAGGTTCCTGCCTCCCTTCTCTCCGCCTGACCGAGGTCCAGTGTACCTGTAGCACTGACCGTTTTTCCTGATGTGGACCATGTGTACGAACAGGCCGGATTACATCTGGCTGAACAGATTATAGCCTCTAGTTGATTTCCCTCTATCACCCTGTACAACGTAGTAGAAGGGGACAGAATTACGTTGTTGATACCGTCTGAAATTGTTATTAAAGCTATTAAAAAAAATCGCAATAAAATATCAATACAGGTTAATATCCTCATGCCGGGAAACACCAGAAAATTTCTAAAGGCTTTCATAACTTGGTCGAAAGCAAAAGTAAATAAATACACGTGCTCCAGATGAGGATCAATGGTCAGCTCTACAGCCACACTGGACGACGTACACTTTTTGCATGTTAACAGTTACTTTAATCATTTATAAGCAATGCCAAAAGGTTTCACATTTGTTATAAGATGTAAATGAATTCTTAGATTTGCTCAACTTTGTTTGCTTTAAAAACCGACGCAAAAGAATCGGATCAATATTTAGATGCAATGTAGAGGGAATAAACGTTATACTTGAGTCATAGTTTCACCAGAATTGTAAACCAATACTTACTAAAAACAACAGTAGATGCCTTTTTTAAATGACAAAAATGCATCATTTAAAGAAGAGCGTATATCATTGCTAAGCCTATTTCTACGATTCGAATTATGTCATGCGATAAAAACATTAAGGATATTACCATAATTACGTTACGCAAATAGACAAAACCCTTTTTCTGTGTACTTTTGTTGAAAAAAGTCAACCTCTTGTTTGAAACCATCCTTGGCACCCTAGCGTGTCATAACCTATATGATACCCTGGGCAAATTGGCTAGGGAAACATCGTATAATTTGAAAATTTATAAGCATATTCCGACCAATGAAATAGCCGATAACAAAAAGGAAAGAATCTCCTTTGTGGAGAGCTATCGGTATATAACAATTTAACAACATCCTGCCTAAAACGATTTGTAAGCCGTGATCTCATTGGATTATTTCGAACCGAGATTACATACGTAACTTCTCGGCCATTTCCGCTCCGCATGAGGTGTGTCCCATGCGACCAATCAAGCGGCTGGAATCTCACCTTATTAATTATTCATGAGTACGATATTTTTACAGCCTATACTGGTCACAATAACTTTGTGCATGGTCCAGATCAAGGTGCATATCATATCCAGTGCATTGCCTATATCTAAATTGTTCCTGCATTATCCGTATCTTCCTTTTTTGTTTTGAGTAGAACGATGATTTGAAACCCATACCCTGCAGGCATGGGTCTTACAGACCTGCATTAGGTGATAAACATAATTTACAGATGCAAGGATACAAATTCTACTCTGGCATCAATCAGTTGTATGGTGAACTATGATTGACTGAGACAACATAATATCGACTGTGTATTTATCCCCATCAATTGAATTTGATTTGGACGAGCATGAAATTTGACGTTTTATTTTTGAATAGTAATACAAGACATGACAACAACAACAAGGACAATTCGAGATAAAACAGATTAAACAAATGATATTAACAGTTTTAAAAAAGGCACTTAAACAATGTGACGGATAAAAAAGCAACGCGGAACAAATATTAATATGGAAGAATATTGTATTAAAAAAATGCAACAACACAAATCAAAAGAGAATATCGAGAATCGAGGGGCTTGAACTCTCAACTCCTTGCATGTCAGCTCTTTGCCAAAACTACCGAGCTATTAAAGTCTGTTAAAAATGATTTTGAATTGAAATATATTGAATTGGCTTGACGTATAATTCTCGTAAAACATACGGTAGGTATCTAGTATAGACCGAGGATAAAAGTAGAAAAAGCACCGTGAATTAAGCATATTACGTTTATTAACAAAACAACCCAACTCTCTACGATTTAGTCCATTACAGAAGAGTAAAAAATGATATCAAATATTATTACTTTAGAAATATCTTTAAACCGAATATTTTATCTCAAAGTTTAGAATTGCTGTGATCAATGTGTTTGTGGTCGTAATTATCAATATATATATATATATTCCTACACGAATTTATGTGATCAGAATGATTAAAATGCTACGTGTTTTGTATTTTAAATCCAAAACGAATTGTCGATGTCAGATCTATTCAACATATTTAGGTGCATTCTGAAAGCTTCATTGAAATGGCTTTATTTATCTCCGGTGTTTTCTGTACAATTTATCAATATTCATCTGATAATCCTTGATAAAAGAGATTCTTTTTGGCTAACGAACAAAACAAAACCCAGACCCTTCAAAAGCCAGTCTTAAACGTATTATTCAAAACAAATAATGTTTGGGAAAATAAACAAATACTTTGTCTTTGTCTGAAAACTAAATCGAAATTGTTAGCACATTCACTGATATATAACAATATTCAATTGTTTTATGTTACTTGCCTCAACTTGACATAGTTTCTGAAAAACGAACAATGAAATAGTTACATTTTCTTATGAGCATGGACGGTGATCATGGATACACCGTCCAAAATAGTGGATGTACGGGACGTGTTGCACGTCTTACTTGTGCATGAAATATGCAATTCAATGCTTTCATATGTATGTTCATATGACGGACCCTACAGTTCGAATTCATTTAGTATGTAAACAAGGTTTTGTATTGGTATACATTCCTAAAAGCATCAAATATTGAGTGAAATCACATACCTTGCACGTCAAACTGTATAGGCTCGCTAATTGTGGATGATTTGCCAACTTCGTGATTACACTTCCAATATACCCCGTCATCAGCATTCTGAACGTTGTAGATAGTCAGGTTTAACACATTGTTGCCAAGACATTGAATTCCATAAAGTGATCCGTCTGCATAAACGTTGACACACTCGTCCTGGCCAATCGCTCTTAAACAAGAGTATGCAGGTGCTCGATTCTTAGAACACCACTGGTAATTAAAAGTTGTCACGTTGCTTTCATAGAAACAGGTAAGAGTCAGGTTACTCCCTTGTACAACTGGAACCACACCGGACGGTGTAATAACAGGCTTGGTATGCGCCGACGCTGAAATGTAAGGGTTTTTTAGCAATCAAGAGATCATCAACTGTTTAAGAGGATTGGACAGTGTTAACACACCAACCGGACGTTCCGGATATATTTTATATCAACGGGGTTAAACTAGTTAGCAATGTGGTTCAGTGAATAAAGGAATATGTATATGTTGTTCTTTGCTATCGCGAAAAGCAAAATGTATTTGGCTATAACGTTAAATAGTTATTCATTTACTGAAATATCATTGACGAACCTCAAAATGTACTTCATTAAAATTCAAACTTGAATTGTCATTCACCGTTTTTTCAAGAAATGCATAATCATAGCATCAGAAATGGACTTATATGTGGTCATGAACACTTTAGGAACCTTGTGATTTATATCAAAATGAAATTCCATTAATATACGAACCTATTGTTTGTTTATACGAACATTAAAACTTAGTTCCCCATGACACACTCGCAAAGTGAGTAAATATGAACATGTATAACCTTTACACAGCTAATCAGTGCAATCGGTGATATGTCGTTCGTTTTCGTTTACTAGACATCAAATGACCCTCTGTATTCTACGGAATACTCACATATGATTCCATCATGCCAATTGAAGCAATGTACTAGTTAAGTTTTGTCGGATCAGCTTGGACTGTTTCCTTTTCGATTCGAATCACTTTTTTACTCTACGCGATAACCAAAATGTGACGTCAAAAATCATTTGTTATTACTACGCTGATCCCTGTAAATGGAAATTTGCCTATGTTATGCTACCGATTAAGAAATGAAACGCAATAAAGACCAATTGCTTTGGCAAATTTTCTTTGTAAATTAAGTTTATGCCCGGGAAATGTTCATTTGTAAACATATTATCATATATGTAGCAACTCCCGCATGTTCTCAAGGCTGCACGGCTTTTGCCTTTACTTAATCACTCCATTATTGACCTGATGATAGATATAAGCAATCAGGTTTGTGAGACAATTGATTAAGGGCAATCCACTTATAGTGTGTTATATTACTTGGGTCGTTGACAGAGGATTACATAAAGGATTAAATATCTAAGTTAACCAATGTGTAATATACGGTAATTGGCTAAGGTGTAACAAAAAAATACTTTCTCGATCTACCATTTGTTTTGCAATCGACCCTTTTTTGTTTATTGTAGCATACTTCTTCCTGAACATTATTCTTTTTCCTTGTTTAAGTTTAAATTTAGACCAAATATTACTAAACAAATAATAAAATAATAATAGCTCGACCAACCTACCCATACTGTTAGGGCATTGCAAACAAATTATTTAGGCCTAAATTGGGCTAGAAATTGACTTGACAATCATTCTTAATAGGCATTGATAAATTTGTTATGTTTAGGCGCTAAAAAACCTGGAAAGGCTCATAGTATGGCCCACAAGAATTTGTAGTTTATTTATACCTAGCATATATATATATAGTATTCGCAAATGGCAAATTCGATTTTGGCTTTACAGTGTATAATTAACCTTAATTCGTTTGACTTAGAACACTTAAACAACCAGATTGCCCTAAATAAGTTTGAATATTTTCAACTCGGCAAAATAAATCACTAGGTACAATCTTAGACAGGAAAAAACGTTTACGAAGAAGATGCTTCTTGTTTAGCCGAAATGTGTAATATTTCTCTCAAAATTCCTTCCCATAGTCAGGTCTCGATAACGACAAACGTCCAAAAAACAAATCACCAAAAGACCGCTATGAAAAGGTATTGTGATCGGTGAAATAGAAACTTCGAAACCACTTGACTATTAAACAAACCAATTTTGTTAAATGACGCTGATGATGATGAAGCTACCTTAAATCATCGAATGTAAGTTTTTTGTTCTCCAATGTCATTTCGATGGCATTTTTTTTTTGCTGGGTAAATTGCCTGTTCACCCTCAATACACTTACACGTTACATCAAGGTTATATGTATATGTATTTTTTATAAAACTATAGTAAACAAATTATTTTCGTGATCCAAAACAAGGTTTATTTGGATGAAGGAACTAAACCCAAATTGGATGTGGCCCAGGATGCAGTCTAGGATACCCTCTTTATATTTAAGATTAAGAATGCTGCTTCACATTTATATTGTGTTTATGTCTACGTGATACACATAATGTATAGTTGGTCTCCTTTAAATTCATTCCAATCCCTAAACACTTCATAAATATCTCAGAGATTGTAAACTAAATTGCCGGAACAAAAACTTGCTGTCGGCCTGATGCAACATGGATTCCTTGAAAATAGGTGCAAAACTTGAAATGTATTTGTGTAGGAGGAAGGCGAAATACTTTTCTTATTGTTTAAATCTATTTGATTTGAACTGAATTATAAGGAATATATGGTTGTCACGTGAAATGCTAGATATGGCCTTTGTTCAATCTGAATTGTTGTCTGTTTGAATTGAATGTATAGGGAAATTAATAATAAGTGTATAACCTTAAGTCTGAATTGGTTGAGTGCTTATCTATTAGTTAGTGAGATTTATATACGTTTGTCCTTATATTTTAACCAACAATATTTTCGATCACTCACTTGATTGAACAAGACGTAACCACTCAAAGAAAAGTGTTCATGCTTAGTGGTCTATATGTTTTATTTTATTTTATGTAAATTCAATACATATTCATGAAATACCGTGTTACCTACACATTTCTTTCAAATTAAACACAATTTTCTTCATAAGAACCATCGTTTGCGACATTTATCAATCTTTTTTGGTAAATTAAAACAATTGTATTAAATATGGTAAATTTTATTTGGGAGTAAGAGTACATCTTTAACGTTTTACCATTTTATCTCAGTTAAGGTTCATACTAAAATATAATTCGTTAAACAACAAGATAAATATGATTTTTAAAGTTATGAATCTAAACATTTACCTGATTCTTATTTTGTTTTTGTTTTCGTAAACGTTTTTGTTCATGTCATAAAAATTGTTATGAGACTACACCCGACTTTTATATTAGTTGCCCTGAACTTTTTAGCATGAAGTTAGCGAAATATAATGGTATCAGTTTAAATATCGCTGTTGAGACTCATTCGTATATCAAAATTTAATATACAACAAGAAGAGAGCTACTGCACAATGGCTGGCACGTTTGTAGTTTACATCTACATCATGTCAAAACGTATAAACATAGCATAAATGAGTTAATATGTGAGTATATATATATGGAAGGTTAATGTGTCTTCATCCATATTTAATTGTAGCCCAGCTATGTAGAATATTAACCAGTAAAAATGGTCTTAGTCGGACAATACATTTTGACCTTGACTTCAGAGCAAAATTAGTCATTTAATTCAACATTACAAGGCATAAACTATTTGTCATCACATGTATGCGCCAATCAAAAAAATACATAAATCAGTTTACTTACCATAATATACTGCCAGAAGGAAACGTAAAACATCCAACAGCCACATAGTAAAATAGAACACTAATACTCAGGAAGTTTAGTAAAACATTTGTATATAAATCGAAAGTACTTCTCGGTAACCAGTCTCCATATATAGAAACAAAGCAAATATGATCGACGCCTTTACTTATAACGTACAATAAAATATGTGCCTGTCTTAAACCAAGATAACTTAAATTAAATGTTGAAACATGCATCTTGTATATACAGAAAAAACATCGAAAGTTTAGATGTAGAACTCCGTATTAATACTATTTATATCAAAAGCAAAGCACTTAAAATAACATGCCGAATCTGGCATAACGCGAAAACCATTAAGAGAACATTGCCTACGTGCATGTACACACAACTTTTGATTACATTTTCATAGTGCCAATAATTTCAAAGAAAATTTAAACGAAAAAATGATGTATGAGAACTCTCTGAAACCGCTTACATCAATGATATAGCTATCAGTGGGATAGCTTACAACTCCAAACAGCTTTTTGTTCGTTTTGCCCTGGTTCTGTCGTGTCCACTAACGGATAAATGCCCTTACGTGAGACACCGTAATGAGGTGTATTTGGAATATATTGCTGAGTATAATTCAAGTATTTTTAACATGTAATATATAGCCATTGATGATCATCTTTACGGTATAAGAGTTTTCATTCTATTTTCTTTTTTTAGTTTATTAGATAATTGAAACATAAAAACGTGAAATCTGTATGTAAAGTGGCATGTATCGCTATCAATGCCGGATGTATAGCTCTCAGAGGTTGTTGATTATTATTTTTTTTATTTATTTCATCACGTGAACCTCTAACTAAAAATTGGTATTTTTATTTGTTCTTCCATGTGATAAAGGGATTTAGAGGAAGTTTAAGGATTTGATAGAAATATAGCTAATAGTCGTACTTTAATGGGTTTAGGGACAGAATATATCAATAAATTGTAATATGGAAACGATTACTATGCATATTTTATAATTCGATCATGTTATAGTTTGCAGTAAAACTATCACCAAATTTATAGTTTTTAAATAAATTTAGTCGTAGGGAGATCTTTTAGAATCACAGCCGGTATCGAAACTTTGAAAATAGCATTATTGATGGAAAATTTCCATTCTTATCTCTTAAAAGTACAACACTGTAAAGGTCCCCAGTAACGTAAATGAACTATGCATGTATAGTAAGGAAATAAAAGCGATGCAAATGCATTATGTGTAGCGGCAAATGTCTTGTTTCTATTCCATTCATGATATTTGAAGTGATATGGATATATAACGCCCGTTAACCTAATGAATATTACTAGACACACGAGTCCAAAATAAAATTTTAGTTTTGAAACAGCATTAATGCAACAATAAATGAAACAAATACAGTAGTACTATTTGGTCGTTTTATAATATAATTCTCAAGCTCTATTAATTAATGCGTCATTATAACAGGAAAAGGTTGTTTTTTATGGCATATATAGTTACTGATTTTCTCCTGACAGAACACCCTTACTGATGCACTTGGTCTACATTGTCAGCTACAATGACATTTTTCCGTTCTGTACCATTAATTTAAAACTGTTGACAAAAGAGCAGATCGCAGTTGTCATATTTACGTTCGAAAGTTAATTTTTATTGCTCAACGCGTTACTTGCGCTTTAAGAGAAATGAACTTTTCTGCAGTGTTTCAAACAATTGAGATATGATCTATTGTGGGTTATCTTATATGACCTAATTGAAGGCATTTATGCCAAAATCAGCTGATTCTGAGACAAAAACATGAAACTTGTCAAACCTGAAACATTATTAAACTTCAAAACGAGTCATCAAAAACAGTAACTAGTTCTATAACGATAAAAAATTCGACTGTATAAATTTGGAAGGATGTCCTAATAATGACATTCTTCGTAGTTAATGAATTCAATTAATGAGAACTTCCACCGTACTTATTTCAATTCTGTACAGTCAATGATTCTAGCCCTTATAATCTGCGAAACATTATATACACTGAATGAAGTTCAGAAACATACAGTCAAATAACTATTCCATCTGCAATTTCATGGTTAATGGAACTCGATCTATGCACAATACATTCATTTTTATTTTTGAGTCTCAAAAATGACTCGTTTGTACGTATGGTGACGTTGATATGTCCTTGCATACGTAATGACTTGTTAGTACGTAGTTGACATACATCTGAAGTTGACATGTCCTTCCTCATTCAATTGCCCGTTTGTTCGTACGCTGGCGTTGACATTTCCTTGCTTACACAATTGCTCGTTGTTACGTAGACTGGCGTTGACATGTTCTTGCTTTTACAAATGCCCGTTTGTACGTAGGTTGGCGTTGACATGTCCGTGCATACCCAATTGCCCGTTTGAACGTAGGTTGGCGTTGACATGTCCTTGCTTACGCAATTGCCCGTTTGCACTTAGGCTGGCGTTGACATGTTCTTGCTTACACAATTGCTCGTTTGTTCGAAGGCTGGCGTTGACATGTCCTTGCATACGCAATTGCTCGTTTGTACGCAGGCTGGTGTTGGCATGTACTTGCATACGCAATGGCATGTTTGTACATTGGCTGTCGTTGGCATGTTCCTGCTTACGCAATTGCTCGTTTGTACGCAGGCTGGCGTTGTCATGTCCTTGCATACACAATTGCCCGTCTGTAGGTAGGCTGGCGTTGACATGTTCTTCCTTACGCAACTGCTCGTTTGTTCGTAGGCTGGCGTTGACATATCTTTGCTTACGCTATTGCACGTTTGTACGTAGGTTGGCGTTTGCCTGTCCTTGCTTACTCAATAGCTCGTTAGTACGTAGGCTGGCGTTGAAATGTCCTAGTTTGCGCAATAGGCTGGCGGTGGCATGTCTTTGCTTACGCAATTCCTCGTTTGTACGTAGGCTGGCATTGACATGTCATTGCATACGCAATTGCTCGTTTGTACGACGGCTGGCGTTCGGTTGTCCTTGCTAACATGTCCTAGTTTGCGCATTTGCACGTTTGTACGTAGACTGGCGTGTACATGTCCTTGCTTACGCAATTGCCCGTTTGTACGAAGGTTGTCGTTGACATGCCCTTGCATAAGCACTTGCTCGTTTGTTCGTAGACTATCGATGACCTGTCCTTGTATACGCAATTGCTCGTTTGTACGAAGGTTGACGTTGACATGTCTTTGCATACGCAATTGCTCGTGTGTACGTAGGTTGGCGTTGACATGTCCTTGCTTACACATTTGCTCGTTTGTACGTTGGCTGACGTTGACATGTTCTTGCTTACGTTATTCCTCGTTTGTACGTAGGCTAGAGTTGGAATGTCCTTGCATACGCAATTGCACGTTTTTAAGTAGGCTGGCGTTGGCACGTCCTTGCATACGCAATTCCTCGTTTGGACGTAGGTTGGCGTTGACATGTCCTTGCATACACAATTCCTCGTTTGTACGTAGGCTAAAGTTGTCATGTCCTTGCTTACGCGATTGCTCGTTTGAACGTAGGATAGAGTTGCCATGTCCTTGCCTAAGCAATTGCTCGTTTGAATGTAGGCTGGCGTATACTTGCTCTTACATATGCAATTGCTCGATTGTACGTAGGCTGGCGTATACATGCCATTGCTTACGTAATTGCTCGTTTGAAGGTAGGCTAGAGTTGGCATGTCCTTGCTTACGCAATTGCTCGTTTGTATGTAGGCTGGCGTATACTTGCTCTTGCATACGCAATTGCTCGTTTGTAAGTAGGCTGGCGTATACATGCCTTTGCATACGTAATTGCTCGTTTGAAGGTAGGCTGGCGTTGGCATGTCTTTTCATATGCAATTCCTCGTTTAGACGTAGGTTGGCGTTGACATGTCCTTGCATACGCAATTGCTCGTTTGTACGTAGGCTGGCGTTGACATGTCCTTGCATATGCATTTGATCGTTTGTACGTAGGCAGTCGTTGACATGTTCTTGCTTACGCAATAGCTCGTTTGTACGTAGGCTGGCGTTTGTCTGTCCTTGCTTACTCAATTGCTCGTTTGTACGTAGGCTGGCGTTGCCATATCCTTGCATATACAATTGCCCGTGTGTACGTAGGTCGGTGTTGATATGTCCTTGCATACGCATTGCTCGTTTGTACATAAGCTGGCGTTGACAAGTCCTTGCATACGTAATTGACTCGTTTGTACGTATGATGACGTTGAAATGTCCTTGCATTCTTAATAACTCGTTTGTAAGTAGGCTGGCGTTGACATGTCCTTGCATACGCAATTGCTCGTTTGTTGGTAGGCTGGCGGTGACATGTCCTTGCTTATGAAATTTCTCGTTTGTATGTTGGCTGGCGTTGGTATGTCCTTGCTTACGCAATTGCTTGTTTGTACGTTGGTTGGCGTTGGCATGTCATTGCTTACCCAATTGCTCGTTTCTACGTAGGCTGGCGTTGGCATGTCCTTGCTTACGCAATTGCTCGTTTGAACGTAGGCTGGCGGTGGCATGTCTTTGCTTACGCAATTGCTCGTTTGTACTTAGGCTGGCATTGACATGTCATTGCATAGTTACGCAATTGCTCGTTTGTTCGTAGACTGGCGTTGACATGTCCTTGCATACGCAATTGCTCGTTTGTTCGTAAGCTGTTGGTGACATGTCCTTGCATACACAATTGCCCGTCTGTAGGTAGGCTGGCGTTGACATGTTCTTCCTTACGCAATTTCTCGTTTGTTCGTAGGCTGGCGTTGACATGTCTTTGCTTACGCTATCGCACGTTTGTACGTAGGCTGGCGTTTGCCTGTCCTTGCTTACTCAATAGCTCGTTAGTACGTAGGCTGGCGTTGAAATGTCCTAGTTTGCGCAATTGCTCGTTTGTACGACGGCTGGCGTTCGGTTGTCCTTGCTGACATGTCCTAGTTTGCGCATTTGCACTTTTGTACGTAGGCTGGCGTGTACATGTCCTTGCTTACGCAATTGCCCGTTTGTACGAAGGTTGCCGTTGACATGTCCTTGCATAAGCACTTGCTCGTTTGTTCGTAGACTCTCGATGACATGTCCTTGTATACGCAATTGCTCGTTTGTACCTAGGTTGACGTTGACATGTCTTTGCATACGCAATTGCTCGTGTGTACGTAGTTTGGCGTTGACATGTCCTTGCTTACGCATTTGCTCGTTTGTACGTTGGCTGACGTTGACATGTTCTTGCTTACGTTATTCCTCGTTTGTACGTAGGCTAGAGTTGGAATGTCCTTGCTTATGCAATTGCACGTTTTTACGTGGGCTGGCGTTGGCACGTCCTTGCATACGCAATTCCTCGTTTGGACGTAGGTTGGCGTTGACATGTCCTTTCATACGCAATTCCTCGTTTGTACGTAGGCTAGAGTTGTCATGTCCTTGCTTACGCGATTGCTCGTTCGAACGTAGGCTAGAGTTGCCATGTCCTTGCCTACGCAATTGCTCGTTTGTATGTAGGCTGGCGTATACTTGCTCTTACATACGCAATTGCTCGTTTGTACGTAGGCTGACATGTCTTATACATGCCATTGCAAACGTAATTGCTCGTTTGAAGGTAGGCTAGATTTGGCATGTCTTTGCTTACGCAATTGCTCGTGTGTACGTAGGTTGGCGTTGAAATGTCGTTGCTTACGCATTTGCTCGTTTGTACGTTGGCTGGCGTTGACAAGTCCTTGCTTACGTTATTCCTCGTTTGTACGTAGGCAAGAGTTGGCATGTCCTTGCTTACGCAATTGCACGTTTATACGTAGGCTGGCGTTGGCATGTCCTTGCATACGCAATTCCTCGTTTGGACGTAGGTTGGCGTTGACATATCCTTGCATACGCAATTCCTCGTTTGTACGTAGGCTGGCGTTTGCCTGTCCTTGCTTACTCAATTGCTCGTTTGTACGTAGGCTGGCGTTGCCATATCCTTGCATATACAATTGCCCGTGTGTACGTAGGTCGGTGTTGATATGTCCTTGCATACGCATTGCTCGTTTGTACATAAGCTGGCGTTAACAAGTCCTTGCATACGTAATTGACTCGTTTGTACGTATGATGACGTTGAAATGTCCTTGCATTCTTAATAACTCGTTTGAAAGTAGGCTGGCGTTGACATGTCCTTGCATACGCAATTGCTCGTTTGTTGGTAGGCTGGCGGTGACATGTCCTTGCTTATGAAATTTCTCGTTTGTATGTTGGCTGGCGTTGGTATGTCCTTGCTTACGCAATTGCTTGTTTGTACGTAGGTTGGCGTTTGCATGTCATTGCTTACCCAATTGCTCGTTTCTACGTAGGCTGGCGTTGGCATGTCCTTGCTTACGCAATTGCTCGTTTGAACGTAGGCTGGCGGTGGCATGTCTTTGCTTACGCAATTGCTCGTTTGTACTTAGGCTGGCATTGACATGTCATTGCATAGTTACGCAATTGCTCGTTTGTTCGTAGACTGGCGTTGACATGTCCTTGCATACGCAATTGCTCGTTTGTTCGTAAGCTGTTGGTGACATGTCCTTGCATACACAATTGCCCGTCTGTAGGTAGGCTGGCGTTGACATGTTCTTCCTTACGCAATTTCTCGTTTGTTCGTAGGCTGGCGTTGACATGTCTTTGCTTACGCTATCGCACGTTTGTACGTAGGCTGGCGTTTGCCTGTCCTTGCTTACTCAATAGCTCGTTAGTACGTAGGCTGGCGTTGAAATGTCCTAGTTTGCGCAATTGCTCGTTTGTACGACGGCTGGCGTTCGGTTGTCCTTGCTGACATGTCCTAGTTTGCGCATTTGCACTTTTGTACGTAGGCTGGCGTGTACATGTCCTTGCTTACGCAATTGCCAGTTTGTACGAAGGTTGCCGTTGACATGTCCTTGCATAAGCACATGCTCGTTTGTTCGTAGACTCTCGATGACATGTCCTTGTATACGCAATTGCTCGTTTGTACCTAGGTTGACGTTGACATGTCTTTGCATACGCAATTGCTCGTGTGTACGTAGTTTGGCGTTGACATGTTCTTGCTTACGCATTTGCTCGTTTGTACGTTGGCTGACGTTGACATGTTCTTGCTTACGTTATTCCTCGTTTGTACGTAGGCTAGAGTTGGAATGTCCTTGATTATGCAATTGCACGTTTTTACGTGGGCTGGCGTTGGCACGTCCTTACATACGCAATTCCTCGTTTGGACGTAGGTTGGCGTTGACATGTCCTTGCATACGCAATTCCTCGTTTGTACGTAGGCTAGAGTTGTCATGTCCTTGCTTACGCGATTGCTCGTTCGAACGTAGGCTAGAGTTGCCATGTCCTTGCCTACGCAATTGCTCGTTTGTATGTAGGCTGGCGTATACTTGCTCTTACATACGCAATTGCTCGTTTGTACGTAGGCTGACATGTCTTATACATGCCATTGCAAACGTAATTGCTCGTTTGAAGGTAGGCTAGAGTTGGCATGTCCTTGCTTAAGCAATTGCTCGTTTGTATGTAGGCTGGCGTATACTTGCTCTTGCATACGCAATTGCTCGTTTGTAAGTAGGCTGGCGTATACATGCCCTTGCATACGTAATTGCTCGTTTGAAGGTAGGCTGGCGTTGGCATGTCTTTTCATATGCAATTCTTCGTTTAGACGTAGGTTGGCGTTGACATGTCCTTGCATACGCGATTTCTTGTTTGTACGTAGACTAGCTTTGACATGTCCTTGCATATGCAATTGATCGCGTGTACGTAGGAAGTCGTTGACATGTTCTTGCTTACGCAATTTCTCGTTTGTACGTAGGCTGGCGTTTGTCTGTCCTTGCTTACTCAATAGCTCGTTTGTACGTAGGCTGGCGTTGAAATGTCCTAGTTTACTCAATTGTTCGTTTGTACGAAGGCTTGCGTTCGGTTGTCCTTGCTGACGCATTTGCACGTTTGTACGTAGGCCGGCGTGTTCATGTCCTTGCTTACGAAATTGCCCGTTTGTACGAAGGTTGGCGTTGACATGTCCTTGCATAAGCACTTGCTCGTTTGTTCGTAGGCTGGCGTTGACATGTCCTTGCATACGCAATTGCTCGTTTGTACATAGGTTAACGTTGACATGTCTTTGCATACGCAATTGCTCGTGTGTACGTAGGTTGACGTTGAAATGTCCTTGCTTACGCATTAGCTCGTTTGTACGTTGGCTGGCGTTGACAAGTCCTTGCTTACGTTATTCCTCGTTTGTACGTAGGCTAGAGTTGGCATGTCCTTGCTTACGCAATTGCACGTTTTTACGTAGGCTGGCGTTGGCATGTCCTTGCATACGCAATTCCTCGTTTGGACGTAGGTTGGCGTTGACATATCCTTGCATACGCAATTCCTCGTTTGTACATAGGCTAGAGTTGTCATGTCCTTGCTTACGCGATTGCTCGTTTGAACGTAGACTAGAGTTGCCATGTCCTTGCCTTCGCAATTGCTCGTTTGTAAGTAGGCCGGCGTATACATGCCCTTGCATACGTATTTGCTCGTTTGAAGGTAGGCTATAATTGGCATGTCCTTGCTTACGCAATTGCACGTTTTTACTTAGGCTGGCGTCGGCACTTCTTTTCATATGCAATTCCTCGTTTGGACGTAGGTTGGCGTTGACATATCATTGCATACGCAATTGCCCGTTTGTACGTAGGCTGGCGTTGACATGTACTTGCATATGCAATTGCTCGTTTGTACGTAGGCTGGCGTTGACATGTCCTTACATACGCAATTTCTCGTTTGTACGTAGACTGGCTTTGACATGTCCTTGCATATGCAATTGATCGTGTGTACGTAGGCATTCGTTGACATGTCCTTGCTTACGCAATTGCACGTTTGTCCGCAGGCTGGCGTTGACATGTCCTTGCATACGCAATTGCTCGTGTATACATTGGCTGGCTTAGACATGTCCTTGCTTACGCAATTGCTCGTTTGTGCGTCGGCTTACGTTGACATGTCCTTGCATACGCAATTGCTCGTTTGTACGTAGGCTGGCTTTGACTTGTCCTTGCTTAAGCAAATGCTCGTTTGTACGTAGGCTTGCGTTGGCATGTCCTTGCATACGCAGTTTCTCATTTGTACGTAGGCCGGTATTGGCATGGCTGTTGTGTACGTAGACTGACGTTGATACGTAAAAACTCGTTTGTGGGTAGGCTTACATTGACATGTCCTTGCGTACGCAATCGCTCGTTTGAACGTAGGCTGCTCTTGACTTTTCCTTGTTTATTATAAGTCGTATGTACGTAGGCTGCCCGTGGCATGTCCTTGCATATTATTAGTCGTATTTACGTAGGCTGCCCGTGGCATGTCCTTTCATATTATAAGTCGTATGTAGGCTGCCCTTGGCACGTCCTTTCATATCATTTGTTGTTTGTACGTAGGCTGCCATTGACTTTTCCTTGCATATTATTAGTCGTATTTACGTAGGCTGCCCGTAGAATGTTCTTGCATATTATTAGTCGTTTGTACGTAGGCGAAAGTTGACATGTTCTTGCATACGTTACTACCCGTTATTACGCCGGCCGGCGTTTCACATGCATGCAACCAAGCATTAGAAAGTTCTATAATCATACCACCCAATATTTACATATCATTATGATGGATGTTTATTTTGATTCATATTTTTTTTATAAACTTAATTGTTGTATTCAGTACATACGCATACCTGGTTTACAGATTCCTAGTATTCTACAATATCTGAAAAAAGTATATCAAAGATGTCAAGAAAAAAGTTTGTTGATATTTTGCAAACTAAAGCTCGTCCTTAAACATTTAGTGTACTTTATGATTAAATGATGAAACGTTTCAGCTTAGTAATGGTACTTAAGTATTTAATTAATTTGCATCCTTGAATTTAAGTTTTACAAACGATAGCATAATTTATGGATGCTCTTATAAAAAGGAAATTAACTTCAAACCATCCTACCCATCTCAAGCAAGCAATTGAATTATATCTTAAAGCAAGTATTTGACGTATCAACATTAGAAGTAGCCCTTAATATCGGGAAGTAATTATACTATACGTTACATTATTAAATAAAGAATTTCAATAAATCTATCCCATATTTTAACTAGGTCCTAGCACAGGCTTGTGAATGCGAATACACCTTATAGTTTTATCAAATAATCATAAGCAATAGTTATACAATTGATAACGAACTTATTTGATAACATTTTCTCTTTATAAACATTTACAAAGCATCAAATACTTACTGTCCGAGTCAATGTCAAAAAACATGATCTCAGCTATTTCGTAATTGTTCCCTGGTACAAACTAGTGTTCCTTATTATGTTTGATAAAGTACATATTTCCACTGTAAGTGTAATATTTATATTTTATTTCATTTTCTTTGCAAGTGAATCAGCTTGCATCCAGAGATAGTGTGCTAAATGCAATCTTCCCATTTGGTTAAACACTGCATGTTGTCAACAAATCGGTGTGTCATTCCGTCTGCACCTTACAGAACACTCAGTTTCCGAACTTTGCATTTGTGCTATATGTGGTATTCTGAAGATGTTAAAGATGTTGCGTTCATCAGAATATGAATATACTGAAATATACGGGTACACAATAGAGTGTAGATATGAAGCTATACTTTCAAATTAAACATATATTTAACCTACATTGCCAGCAATAAATCGCACTTTAGCCTTCAATAAGTAACCACGCTAAACGTTTAAGCATTGCAGCTTTTGAACACATTATACATGGTTCATCCTTCTGAAATCCATGAAAACTTTGTGTAATTTAAATCAGAATAATTTATGTAATATCCTGATTCCTACGAATGATAGGCTTTCTCAGACCTTTCAAATCTTTCAGAATTTTTACCTGTTCTATGTTTGAGAGTGTTAAATTTGTTTTCTTTCTGAATCAGGTAACAAAGCCTTAGTTGGGCTCTTATAAGGACCTTCTTATATAAAATCAACACACACACATATATGACAGGCACAAATATTGAGTGATAAACTTTTAACTACTTACGAAATAGTGCATTTATAGAAAACATTAATTACTGATAACAAGATTATAACCGTGTTTTCATAGCTGCAAACGGAAAAATATTAAATGAATGGTAATTGGTTGAATATTTACTGTGATACACTATCGTCTCATAAGTTAGAAAAACCGTGTTTTCTGCACCTTTCTTCAAATTTAACTCGGTATCCTTCATTGAACAATTGTTTTCGACATTTATTCATCCTTTTTGGTATTTTAAAAGATTAATATCAATTGTGTTAAATCTTATTTTGGAGTAAGATTGCATCTTTAACAATTCAAATACTAGCCTGCGTATTAATAACAACTTTTCTCTCGGATATCGCACGATAATGATTAAACGGTGTCACTAAAAAACATGGTGCAGAAGAAGTAGTTTTGTCACCCACAACCTTCGTGATTGAAATTACATACTCCCGATATATTGTAAAATGAATAAGCAAGTCGAGTGCGGGACAGAATAATTGCCGGTTGGTTAACGTATAGCAACCTAATATTTCGAGAAAACACTCGGCTTGTCTGAGATGAATTAGTTTTTTTTTCACTTTGCGCAAAGAGGAAATATTGTGATTACCAATTGAATGATATATCATGTTCAAAAGATGCACCGACTTATTTTTTTCTTTTCGTCTAGGGACAGACCAATTTCGTTACAAACATACCTCTGTCCAGGGATGAAATAAGAGTATAACAAGTTAGCGCCACAATGTGCAACCTAAACGCGATAATTTCATTTTGGAACCCATTGCACTAGCACATAGAGAGCAATGTAGACTTGTCGCCGGTATTTATCTGATCTAGTGACCCATTACCTTTGCTAAAACACTCATCTTATCGGTAACGAAGTTACTACCTAGTTAACCAGTTACTGCTTGGAGCCAAAAGTGCATTTATAACTAAGTGGTAACACGAATCTTCTTATATAAACCAGTTAGTATGTTCGCTGTTAAGTGGAATTCGCACACCATAACTAGATAACTACTTCATGTTGTACAGCTTTAAAAGGTACTAGGTGGCAGTTCTGGGCACTTCCAAACCTGCTTTTAGTATTTTGTTATGCTATCTTACCAAAACATTAGCGCGAATATTAACTAGTTAGCTAGATAACTATCGCGAGAATTGAGTGGTTAACATGAAACAATTCGCAGTTAACAGGTTATCTTACGGCAGTTATATGCCACCATACTTTCCAGTTTGTAACAACACATACAAAACAGGGCTTAGTGACTTCGATTGAATTATAATACACAGAAATATTAAATGAAAAACACATGAGTATGTTTTCACTATAAAAAGTATGGGTACGAAACGTTTTCTTGCAAGTTACAGTAAATTGATATTTATATACATTTAGCAAATGCTTTATTAAATGAAACCACACTAGAATTAAAGCCCAGTGAAGACTTGTCTTATAACGTTAGTATCATTACGAAAATGGTGTGACCATGAATATTCTACTTGTTCTAAATGTTCAACAGACTGTTTGAATTGGCCATACGAAGGATGGTATTATTTCTCCATTACGTTTGGTTGATAATAGCAGTGTCCATTCTATCCATACCTTGTTTGGAAACAATAATCAAACAGAAATTGTCGTTTGTATCTTATTATTGAAGTAAATTAGAGTAAGGCCGTGATATTAGACTCAAGTTGAAATATTGTATATATTAGTGTGTAAATCGATAACTATCCTCTAAACCAAATTAATATAACTATAATGTGTAAAAAGCTGTTTCTTCTCTATAATTACGTATTAGCCCCTAACCCACATACAGGCAATGTTCCATCGAAACATATACTACTATGCACACATGAACATGATTATATCACTGATGGTTCATTAAAAACCAACACGACAACAAAACGTTTCTTAATGATTTTGTGAAATTTTAAAGGGACTGTGTCACAGATTGGCATCAAAAAAAGTTTTCATCTGAAACGAATCTCAGGACAATTATCTAATAGAATGTGTTACGCTTTGATATTGTAAAAAAGTACCAAAATGTAACAAAAAAAATTGTGTCGGAGACCGGGTTCGACCCCGCGTCGCCAAAATTGTAGTCCAGTGTCTTACTCACTGCGCTACAAAGGCTTAATCTTAACGGGAGACATAATTAAGCTATACATCTACCTCGGTAATATCACGTGATAACACCGATTAGCCAATTACGCATAAGGAATGAATTCTACCTTGTAGACATACCCAATAATCTTTTTTAATGGAAAAATAACTGTTAAACTTAAATAAATTGTAAAATATGTGGTACTTCAGTAAGTAAGTTGCAATGCATTGTACACATCGATGCCAAGTTTATGTCAGTTTTCGACAATTTTCTTTTTTTTCGCAATTTTATCATGCGTGAGACAGCCCCTTTAATAACTGAAGCTCATTTAGCCTACTATTCAAGTACGATAAATATCAGTTACGGAAATTGTGTTAATTTGTCTTGTATGTTTAGACGGCATCCTTGTTTTTTTTTGGATTTTATAACAGATAGCAAACAGGATATTTACTTCAAACGCTTCCTTCTTTTAAGAATTCAATTACAAATATATGTAAATATAAGTATATTATCTGTAAACATTACAATAGTATTTCAATCGGGAAGAAAATATATTATTAAGCATTTATATTAACATGTAAGCAAATTAAGCTCAAATTTAAAATGGGGTTAACTCGAACGTGTGTTTCCGAATTTAAATTATATATTTATGTCAAACATGTTCGTAACCGTAAAATTGTACTGAACATTTTTTAACACAGAATGTTTTGTTTCTGTCGATGTTTACAGAGCATCAAGCTATTACGTCTGGAGTCAATGAACAAGATACTTGATCTAAGCTATTTCGTCACTGCCTCTGTTACACATTTTTCTTCCAGATTAATGCTTGATAATGAACGCTTATTCACTTTGATTGTTAATCGAAACAAAACTAGAACAAAGGCGTTTTCTATGTATGTCCCATTATAAAAGTTAAAATATCATAAACAAATATCGCCATATCAATGTGACGTTCAGAGAAACAATTTCGGAAACAATATCTTCAAGGGAGGACAAAATGAAGTTTTATGCAAACATTAAGTGAGAAAATGTTCGGTTGCAAACAAAATGGCGTAATTGCAAAGAAAAGTTATGTTTCTTTTACCTACTTTGCCAAGCTAGTGGACTTTTTTCTTCAAATTTTGATACATGTTTGCGTCCAGATGTACGTGGTGAAAAGCATATTCTTCAAGTAGCATCTTAATTTGGTACCATAACCTTCCTGGAAACAAAGTTATTTAACAGATTGTGAGTCCCGATACAATACAATATTTACATATCCTTGCCAATTCTTTGTGCACGACTATTTGAATTAAGCTTTATTACGTTTTTGTTTTTAATTCAACAGTTTAACATACACATGACAAAATGTATCAGTTTTCCAAATCTTGTTCTCACAAGCAGACTGATTTTTTGCATGTTTTGAAAAATGTATTATGTATGTGTTGCTGATTCACCGTCCCCACCATAAACGAACACTTTAAGTGGAGAGGTGATAACGGTCCAGATACCGAATGTGATTAACAGGCATTTTTAGTTGACATGCAAGTCGAAGGCATATCAAACAGCAAACTAAAGTTGGACAGGTGGTTCCAAAACATTACACACACAAACTATACAATATACCTTTACCAAGAAAAACAACACGTCTAGCCGGACGTTGGACTTGCGAAAACCCAATATCCGTGCGCTTTTTATAGCCTTGTATCTACATTGTAGGTTTTATTATTTACCTCTAGTGCATAATTATCTCCCTTATACCGTTGAGCTTATATGAATAAAACACTAGTGGTTTCCCCTGTTCTGTATTTTGCCTTGCCTGTTTACTAAAGTTGTTACAGTTATTAAAAGGTTAATCTTCGACTATTTGCCTCGTGTGGTTCCTTACTGGTGTGGTGGCAGCGGTTGGTTGTATACGAACATGCTCCGTTCCTTGCAAACTCAGGATACGTAAGAATTCTCACACATTCCAAGAAAGGAAGGGCAAGACAGTTTAACGGCAACTGTTAATTAGTTAAAGGTCAACTGAGACTTAACAATGGCACACAACATACGTCACCTAAAGAATGGCAATCGACCAAACATGAAACGATAAAATCATTCGAAGCTCGGAAACAAAATTTACCATATACTTTGACACTTGACCTAAATTTTGCTCAGTACTTAGTCGATGAAACAACCTGGGAGCGAAAGACAAATGTTAACCCATTACGTGACTTCAATAATGATAATGAGGGAGTTCACGGTGGGCGTACGGTTGCTCAAAAGGTTGCCCAGCTAGAGATAATGTTGGTACAGATTGCAAATAACTGCCCGATGATATCAAGAATCACAATAGTAAAGAGCTCTACTAGTATTAATTCCATCCGGCGAGCTATAAGACTGCATTTTGGTTTTCAGTCGACTGGTGGCCACTTTCTTGATTTTGATGCTATTAAGTTGGAACCAGACGAAAGGCCAGAGGATCTTTATCAGCGTCTAGCAAGCTTTGTTGACGACAGTCTTCTCAAGGGGGGGTCTATTAGTCACAGTGGCGAGGTACCTGCGGATGACGAGGAACTTACTCCCACTTTTGAAAGTTTCATAGTCCTCACTTGGCTCAGACTCATTCATCCTCATCTCCCAGGTCTTGTAAAACATAAATTTGCTACTTAGCTCCGTTCTAGGACACTGGCATCTCTTAAGCCGGAAATATCTCTAGCAATTACTAGCTTGTTAGATAAGGTACACTCCCTTGTAAATGCGAAGGTTTCCCGCTCTACGTTCAGAAATATACAGGCCAATAGGCGCAGCCAGTAAGGCTCAGTGTGTCCAATTTGCAAACAAACAGGACGGTCTCGGTTCCAACACTTCCAAAAGAAGACAGAAAATATATCAGTTCTACTGGCAGAATCCGTCACACAACAAATAGGTCAGATTCTGAAAAAGAAGATACACATACGGCAGATGTCCAAGAATCGGACATGAAGTATGCGGCGGTACACAATCAACGAGTTGTACATTCTTCCAGACGTGTGGTCACCAAACAGTCACCTTATATGAAACCTTTCTATAAACATTTCCCATAGCAATAAATATTGGACAATGGTGCAAAAATCAGTATAATAAAGTAATCGGTAGCAAAAAACATAGGCGCACCAGTCAAGACCACAAATCAGAGCGCACTACAGGCAGACGGCGTTACTTCATTTAATATTGTTGGTGAACCACATATAACTTTAACTAGGGGTGGTTAGATGGACCACCTGCAGTTATCGGTGTTGACTCTGCACCTGGATTTGTTGCTTTACGTTCGGTTGAAACGTTTCAAAGACTTAACATTGTGATTGAAATAGGCCGCGTAAAGTACGTCAACAAACATTCAGCTGCTGAGAAAGCTATACAAAAATTTGAAAGTGAACTTGTTCGGTATGAACCAGGTGGGGGTTATATCTCAAATTTAGGTGTATCTATCTGTGTTGCTAGGCTCAACTCGAGTTTACGTAAATTAGGTCTCTTCTCGCGGGAGCTGTGGACACATAGATCTCAGCTCAAGCAAGACCAAATTCCAGTTTTAGATAGGGACATCATTCTCCAACAGCTTGACTCTCGAAACAAAAATCATTCATATAGTGAAAAATCAAAGCGTTATACAAACCAGTCATATTGCGTTCGTGTCGGTGACTTAGTGTTTCTGTATTCCGACAAAAGCAAACTTAAGGCTAGAAACAGATATCTCGTTGTATCGTGTGATATGGAGTGGTGTTTTATAAAGAAATTCGTCGCAAATCAGATTCGCGCTACTTCTTATAAAGTGAAGCAGAGTGAGTGTTACCGTGTACCGAGTGATATCAACTATTACGGATCGACCACAAATTTAGACTTAAACGCCAAAGAAAACTTCCTAAATATATTTCTGATTTTGTACTGTGACATTTAAGTAGTGCCTTTTTGTTGCATTTGTAAAGAGAAAATTATCCTCAACATATATTTGTTCCATTTAATGTTATTATGTGTATAAGTAATGCGTTTTTCTACTTATAGTTAACAAGTTGATGTCACTTGTTAAAAGTGAGTGAATTGTACTTTTGGTTTTGCTTGCATATGTCAAATAATCATACATATTTTGGATTATAGATGTTGTTTTGGCTTTGAAACAGATGTGTGCTTAAGTATTTACTAAAACTTGATGTTTGCCAAAAACTAAACGATCTGTTGATTCCGTACATATATTGCCGTGGTGTTCATTTATAGTACACATATATGTGTATATTCATAGCTTTTTAGACTTTAAATTGGTTTCTTCAAATTGTTTTTGTTTTATGTGCATGTGTGTAAAAATCAAGACATTATGTACTAGGTTAATTAGTGTTTATGTTTTAAGTGTGGTACTTATTTGTTTGTTTTTCAAATTATTATTTTCCTTAAAAAGAGAAGTTGCCATGCCTGTTCACTAAAGTTGTTACAGTTATTCAAAGGTTAATCTTCGACTATTTGCCTCGTGTGGTTCCGTTCAAACATCATAGAGACTATAATTGTTTTGCAAATATTATAGACATGATTGTATGCTTTTATGTCAAAACAAAATATTTTGTCTACTATATTGTTAAATACAGTTCCATATAAGGCTGTCATAATACGATACACACACAGTATACTGCCCCTTTACGATACTCAAAGCAAACCACCATCAGCGTTTTCCTGGAAGGATAAAAAATATTGCACCTTGAAGCTTTTTATCGGCAGTTCTACACGCAGATCGGATAAGAGTCATTTGTTTTGTACGGCAAGATATTCAATGGCTCATAGTAACCCGCTTAAGGACGGCGTGTAGTCAGCAGATGTTACTGTCAACATCCTCTGTATGTAAATTATTTTTTCCTATTTCCACTTATAATACTCTTTTGCCTGGCTTGTCTTTGCTGGGCCATATTACTGTATATTTATATGCGCACAATATATTAAACATAAGACAGTGCAGTTTATTGATAAAAAATAAGAAAAAAAATTCGTGTTATAAAACCTTACCATATGGAATATGTAACAAGAGAGGTAATTTGCCTTACACCGTTGACCTCGATAGAATAACAAAAGGAAGGTTACAACGTTTTACTGTTATGATTTATACAAAGGCAATAATTTTTACTTCAATTAATAGAATATTTTACCCATAAATTTAGTCACGTTAAACCACGAAATGGAAGTTTGACGAACTATTAAAATTTAGATGTATTACCGCTGGTGGTCTGTTTTATTCGCTCAAACCTAATCATAATGTTAAGACGGATGACGTGCTTCACTCTAAACATCCATCAACTGCAGTATTAATGACCCGAGATAAACAACATGAAAACTGAAATAAAAATGTTTAGCAAAACACAGTCCGAATACAAGTCAGGTAACAAGGGGAACAACAGTCGTAATATCTCGTTTAAAATGTTAGATAACATTGACCGAAAGCTTGCTTATATTTTCATTATTAAAGATAAGCGAAGCTGGTATTCGCGTTTGCGCAATAAAACTACTGAACAAACTGTGTAAATTTATTCACGAACGCCTGTGCAGGTAAATATGTTCACTGTAAATACTAGCTAGCAAATACTTATATTTCTTCACAATAGCCAATATTGTAAGTGTGGTATTAGCCATTTATAGTCTGCTTATACGTGACGTGCACGCACGTTGAATTTGAATTGTTTTATTTATTAATATATGAACAGAACGACGAATGTTTTAACAGTGTTTACATCGATTATTAGATTTGAAAACAGTTTTATTATCAAAAGATACTTTTCGACCCGTGTGCAGTACAGTTCACAGATTGCCAGCTTTTAAAACTAACCTTAAAGGTGGGGAAGTGAACATAATCTATTGATATAATTAGATCGTTAACGGCTCCGAATACACTCTATGCAGTACAATACCGTACAGATTCAGAAAATAACCGATGTATTGTGGACGGATACGATTATCTGATGAACATAATCAAAATATGAAAATTAATGTGGACTAACACGCTGACGATCTAATGTACTTTTAGAAAACAATTTAGTTTTTAAAATAGCCTTGATCGTATGTGGACTAACACATAATAATAATAATATTAATACTAATACATAATCGAACAGTTAATGAGCTTTAGCCAACAATTACTAGTGACAACGAAGAACGTACACCTCATTATATTTACGATGATTTTCATTTTGGTAATGTTTTCTCTATGAGGTGTTTTTTTCCATATAAGGTTATCCATATCCATTTATAACAGCTACTTTTCCGTCAGCTACTCGTGTTCTATATGTTACTTTACCATTATTTTCGAAAAAGGCGTTTTGCCGGAGAAAAAGGTATACTTGTGTTTATTTTCTATTGATGTAAGACGATTCGCAATAAAATAAGCTTAGTTGACAAAAGCAATTTAAAGCTAAAAACTTGTACATTTATCTGTATGCTCAACTGCTATTATGTATATGCTTACACTCAAAATATAACGCTTAACACCGAGAACATAATTTTGGTTTGGAAATCACAATTAATCGTGAAAAGATATTAATTAAACATTAAGTTTTCAACATAACGCAAAAAATTCTAGTATGCACACTATACTAGTATAACCAATAACACATATCTTTGAGTAATAATCTACATTGACTGTCTTGTCGTCTGGGACCCGATCCTGCAGAATCATTCCTTGCCGATCCATAAAAATTACACATCTGCTTTCCAAACCTCTTCTGTACGCGCACATTCTTTGGCGCTGGAGTGCGAGGTGTTTTCCAAACCCATGACTATACTTTTGTTGCGGGGTCATAGTAATACAACCATGTCCGTCAGTTGTTACAATACGATCGAGAAATGCATCCCCTTTTCTGCGTAACGTTGCAGAAAGCAATAGTAACCGAGGTACCCACCGCGCACGTACTTACTTTCGACATTCCCAGTTCGTCAGTCGAGATATCCAGGTCATCTCCAATACTTCACACTTTTGCTCGCCTGCATTTGTAGAAATGGTATTTCACCCGATCAATATTCGAATTTACATGCGCTGGACGGCCGGCAATGGTGTTGTCTTGAATAGACAATCTACCATTGCGGAATTATATACGAACATTTTGCCGAACAATGGAAGCGCTGTCAGCTTTAGGGTTTTACTGGCGACATCTGAAGGCCTACGCACATTTTCACAGCACTCCGTTAGCACGTCATCTGTTGACGTCATGCCGACTTTGCTTTTGAAAAAGTGATAAAACGGAAACAGCATTGACGTTTAAGTTTTCATGAAATGACGTCCAGACACGCTGTTAACGTCACTTCATTTGGCGGAATATTTACTCACCTAAAAGTGATATAAAATAACGGCGTTCTACCGATATCAACGCTTGCTCCGGGTAGGGGTACGTCAGTTGCTATGGATACCAAGTATGTCGAGAGTAATAAAAAAGAAAAGAAAAAATACCAGCGCTAAACCACCATTCTCAATAAATGTCAATGTGAATAATGACGTTACTCTGCTAACTTCTGGGACACCCCTCGTATAACTGCTGTGTTTTATATCCAAAACTGCTCGTATTGACGTGTTTTATCTATGGATGCTTTACATCTTGTCATTAGGTCGTCAAACTAAACCATGCATTCTAGTTAAATGCATATTTTCAAACAAGGGAAGTAACTGTTTAACGACTGCTCCTACGTATGCTGTATTGTATTGTCTCTCTTTGTTCAGTTCATACAAATTGATATCAATCTAAATATGCATCTACATTAAACAGGCATATGACGCATTCTCCAAAGATGCATTAGCATAAAAGGGAGGTATAATCTAATTTTAACAGCATCCGGATTAATTTTGTAAACCACTACAGATTTATAGATCGAATATCTATATCGGTTAGACATCAGGCCATCATCGGACCGATTTGCCGATATTCCGACCAGATACCGACATCTATCCGATATGGCCATGCTCACTAAGCAGTACAAGAAAAACTTCAACAACGCAAAATCAGATTTTCAAACATTTTATAATGTCATTGCCATCTATATATAAAACAAGTTTGATTTGATTCCCATTAGAACTTTCAAAGATATGGCATAAACAAGCACCCATCATATAAAAATATCACATAAATAACTAAAATATAGTTCATGGAAGTATTATGATTCTCGGCAGCTCACTTTCTCTTTTTGCCATCTATCTATATACCGAGTTCTATTTCTATCCCATTAGTTGTTTTGAAGATATTTTCCAGTCAGGCGTGTGCCCGATTGATTGACTGAAATATTGAAAAACAAAGCGGCAACTAACTACTAAAAATGTTCTGTACCAACCTTTGTCGTTTTAAAAGCAGTGACCTTGACCCTAGGGACCAAAAACGCGATCCCATGAAATGTCTCAATAAACTCGTCATATATATACCAAGTTTGGTCACAATATGTAAACACTAAGTTCTTCAGTACTCACTATATTTCTATTTTCAGAAACAGTGACCAAAATCTTGACTATGACTCTCGGTTGCAATACATCAACTCTAACTAAGGTTGTTCCGTACGAACAATTTTTATATTTTAATTAATAGTGACCTTGATCCTAGGGGCCCCAAATGCAATCCCATAAACGGTATCCATAAACTCTTCCTATATTCAAGTTTGGTCACCATATAACAGGCCTAACTAAAATTATTCTGTACCATAAATGAGTTTGACGTCAACCTCATGGTTGATGTGGTCTTTCATGCTGCTTACCAAAAACAAAACACTTTAACAAAATGTATTATTTACCTACCGGGTATATGGGACTGGTTCTGAGTTCATCCAAGGAACTACCGGTAATTGCATTTCAAATACATCCCAGACAGCTTTACTAGAGTCAAACAGAATTGTCAGTTAAGTACATGAATTAAACTATGTTACAAGTAACAATCAAGTGTTTACATATCAATGACAAATATTTACCAATCATATAATGACATGAATGCAACAACATTACAATTTCTGTTCAAGAATATCACGTTCTCAATGTTCCAGGAAATGATAGATAGACTTCATAGCCTCCCTTCGTAGATGGGCATCCGAGGAGATTTGAAATCTCTGCTTCAAATTGTATAGATGGACTATAAATTATTGTTCAGAATGGATTATCAGCTCAATGTCATCATGGCCTTGATCTTTGACCAACATACGTCAAAATAATTAAAAAATCATCAACTGGTCTTAACCAACCTGTCAACCTGTTAATAAGAAACATAATTGTAGTTCTAGGTTACCACAACTTTGACTTTTGACCAATTTACCTAACAATGGATCGGGTTTCTCTGCTAATAAGACTGACCTGACTACAAAGTTTGAGATTCCTTGGCTAATGGTTTTGCAAGATATTGATTGGAAACTGTGGGGATGGGAAAACAGAAGTTCCAATTACTCATACTGCCATTTTTTGCATAAAACGCATATTTTTAATACCCAGTTTCCCAGAGTAGAAGCTGAGGATTTCAAATTGTTTAACAAGAGGGCCTAGATGACCCTATATCGCTCATTATAAATTTATTGATCAGACAACATAATGGACGCCTCTGGTTAGTACGTCACAGGTGAAACTATACTTCTTATTTTTAACGCGCGTATTAAAACATGAAAAATAAGTATTTGTTACAAAACAATTATTTCCGGTTTAAATTAGTTGGCAAAACATCTAAATATTAAATTAGGAATACATCGGTAATTAATCGATTACCCGATAGGTATTGTTATCCGGTAAATTTCTAAAAACACATTTTCCAATCGACTGAACATTAAAAAAATGGCGTCGAAACAAAAATGCAACTTTCGAGTTATGTTGCGGCCCTAATCGGGCTTGATGTAAAACCTTTTCAATGACGTCTCTCGTGACGTCACACACGTACCTGTTTTGGAGGTTATTTTGAACTAAATGTTTTTGAATTTTCGTGACTTTTTACACTTTTTTTAAACATAACAGTTACTCATGGTGTGTATTTTATGCAATAATAGCGTTAATACACCTTTTTCGGTCGAGCTGTAAACCATTTTGCGGACCTTTGCAAATGGTTATGACCTCAAAAAGGTGTATTAACCCTATAAAAACTAACAAAGTTAAAATTTACAAAAAAAGCACATGTTCTAAACAAGCAACATTAAGGATGAATGATTGTCGAATCTTTTCTGCCTTCGGAATTGTGGAAACATAATAGTTGTAGCGTAAAGTAATGCGTAAACGGTGATAATCGGTTTTTCTCACCATATCAAATTATCTTCATAATGTCATTGCATTTTTTATAACTTGCACCTGGCATTTGTTTGTTTATTATTAAAACAGGCTTTCGGGAAAATGTGAGCCATTATAACCGTAATGTAATCATAAGGTTTTGTGCATCATTTGTGTACTTGGGACCAGCAATGGTGCTCAAGTCCTCGACTTCTTTAGGTTTCGATCGATCATCAATAGTTTTTATATGAAAATAGAAGGAATAATGGACAAAGCCTCGACCTCGACCGATCGCCAGTCCTAAAAAAACAGCCTGTTTGAACGATCTCAGTTTTACTGTATATGCAAAAAAAATGATAAAAGGGTCACATACGGAACATTTCTGTGTAAATATTTTGAAATCGGGCCAATGGTTTTTGAAGAGAATATTTGCAGTTTTAAGGTTAACATATAGACACATAATGAAAACTAGCCCCGCCCCTCGCAGCCATGTTTTTTATGAATCACAATTGGGTGAAGGAATTTGATATTTGGTCGCTTAATCCTTTAGCGTTAATTATTACAAGAGACGACTATGATTTGGTAAAATTAATTACTATAAATGCATATGCAGTGGCGCAATTTCGGTGTCTAAACTGATTTAAATTACGTCACAATTACTACAGTAGTTGATATGTTTTACATGCGCAGGGCTTAATGTTAAAGCTGGTGCCTTTTGGGATGGCCAAGACGAAGACACTTCGCTCCCTTAGATTACTCAGTCACGAATAAAATTACCTAATACACTCCTACCTATACGAAGAAGTGAATTTGAGTTTTACTAAATTGCTAGCACACACGATACAATAATCTTCACCTAAAGACTAACATTTCAAAAACGCTACAGAACTTATCTTAAGGGGTTATATCACGCGTGTTATAACTCATGACACTGAAAGATAAAACACGTATTCATAGTTAAGACACAATTTTTAGTATTTGCAGTTTGAAATTTGATCCACAAAGAGAGACAAAGAAACAAAAAGCACACGTCTAGGAAAATACATTCAAACTCAATAGTTAATGTATTGTTCTTTTAAATTGTATTATGTACATTAACACCATACTCTAAAGAATGTTCTCGGGGCAAATTTTTTGACACACGTTCACGATTTTTTAAAACACCAGATAAATAACAAACCTGGGGCCCACTTGTACATTAGTGATAATTTGAGTGTGTGTTCATGAATTGCGATACATATTAACTAACAGACTACCGGATAACATTATTTCAGAAATGTTTTCTCGATATATTCATCAAATTCAAATATGACGATAAATTACATACATGTATTGTACTTTCGTAAAATAACCTTCCCTTCATAGTATGGAAACATATAGGGGCCATCCGACTGCTTACATAAGGTGCTGAGGATTGTTTTATTATCGATAAAATGTGCCATATATCAAGACTCAGCGTATTTAAATTATGAAACCAGAAATTATTTTACTAAAATGAAGAAAATAATACAGTGTGACGAATTCTTGAACAATAATGTTGTTCTCATTGTTTTCGTAGAAACATTTATGTGCGTCTGTTAGTACTACGGAACGCAATATGTTTTTCTCCAAATCGGAATTTTGCACATTCTTCTGAGTCGAAAAAAATAATGGGACACATTGATCTGGAAGAAAAAAAAATAACGTATTAGGTTTTGTTCTCATATAAATGCATAAGTCAAAGGAGATAATTGACAAAAGTATGTCAGTGAGATCGAGTTGATATTACGTGCTATGTCGTTTTACGTACATGAAGCATCCTCTGCATAATGTGTCCATCGACTGTGTCAAGCTCAGTTTGTTTACTTTTGGGTAAACCATTTGCCTGAAAAAAATGGTTATGTAATCATAGTATGAAGTCTCAACTCTAACGTTTCAATAACTTTGTGTTATTTAATATTATGTCGACATAATGTAAAAAAGCACGGCTGAAAACATAATACAGACACACGAGTGTCCACCTTAGTCTACCATAGTTTATTAAAGCAAAAAAATTCTCTAACCCTATTACACCTAGGGCGCAACCTTTATAAATTCAACAACAAGACAACATCTCATAATTGTGCATAACATGAACCCTTCAGCTGTGCTTTATTTTTGAAGATAAATGAACGTACACCTAATCATTGCAAGCGCGCTCGACACAAGATATGTTTGGTTTCATGCATTGACATTATATCATGCTTTCAATTGTGCGAGTGCATTGCAATAACAAGACACAATAGTGCCTTTGTCAGGCCTACCTTATCGTATCTTTTAGTTGAAACATAACCCGTTAGTGGGGAAACTAAAGATCACGCAGCTTTTTAGACTACCATGTTTTAAATAGATTTGCAGTATATTTATTGATTTGCAAACAGCAATATCATAATAATATTCAACGTTGGACTCATCATAAACGATATATTACTGAGATGAAGCAATGTACAAACGGCTTTTATCTATTTCACTTATATAATTAAACACCCGATTATTTTTGTTTGATAATGTTTTCCAAACACGAGTGACATGACTTATTAAAAGTAAGTGTACGCTCATTTATCTTTTAAAATAATACGCAGCTTAATGGTTTATTTTATATTATTAGTGTTTGTTGTTGTGTTGTAGTTGAGTTTCAAAAGGTCTGCTAGTGCCCTTTTGTGTGAGAGGGTCGGATAATCGTCTTGTATAAACAAACTATGGTAGACTAAAGTGGACACTCAAGTGTCCATATAAGTTTTCAAAGTTGTGCTGTTTTACATTATGTCGACAAAATGTTAAATAACACAAAGTAGTTTAACTGTTAAGTTTGGGACAACATACTATGCTTACATTACCAATTCTTTGAGGCAATTGGTTTCAGGCAAATGGTTTACAAACAAGTAAACAACTGAGCTTGACAATGTAGATTATGTCAGTAAACAAATTATGCAGAAAATGCGAAATGTACCTATAACGACATGGTAAGGAACATCAACCCGATCATTTGACATACCCTTGTCAACTTACTCCTTTGACGTATAACATTTATATGGGAACACAACATAATAACTATATGTTTTATCTTCCATATCAAAGTGTCCCGCTATTTTTTGTGATTAAAAAGAATTTGCAAAATTCCCATTTTGAGAAAAAAACAAACATGTCTTTATATTGTTATATACCTTATATATATATACTTCTTTCCGTAGTACCTAAAAAAACAAAGATGTTTTTCCCCGAACAGACGAACAGATATGTTTTTAGGAATCAATGAGCACAACATTACTGTTCAAGGTTTTGAAAATACGTCACACGTTCTCCTTTAATAATATTAAGCACTGTATCATTTTCTTCGTTTTAGTAAAACAAGTTCTGGTTGCATATTTTTAAAACGCTAAGTCATGATATATGGCAAAGTTTATCGATAGCAATGAATCAATGTTCAGCACATTATGTTAGCATTCAGATGTCCCCTATATGTTTCCATATTATAAACGGAAGATAACATTTTACGAAAGTACATAACATGTATGTAATTTATCTTCATACTGGATATATAAATATATATAGAAAGCACTTCTAAAAGAATGTTTTCCGGTTGTCTGTTAGCTAAATATAAATCGCATCACACACACGCAAACGCACGCGCACGCGCACACGCACGCACACGCACACACACACATACACACTTGGCCACTAATGTATAAGTGAACGCCATGTTTGTTATTTGTCTGAAGTTAAAACAAAACAAACCACATTTACTAACGGTTTTGTGAAATCGTGACCGTGTGTGGAAAAATTTGCCCCGTGAACATTCTTTAGTGTTTGGAGTTATGTAAATTTAACCAGTTAAAAAAACAATGCATTATTTATTGAGTTGGAATGTACTTTCCTAGACAAGCGCTTTCTGTGTATTTGTCTCCCTTTTAAGAAATAATTCCACACTGTAAATACTGAAAATGATGGATTTACTATAAAAAAAGCTGTTATATATTGTCAGTATTATGTTTTATATAAACAGTGTGGTTAAGCATGCTCTACTTTTTCTTAAACTGCCGTATGAATATTTTCAACGTATTTTCTAAAGCTATCTTCAAAGCACGTGTGATATAATCCCTTAAAATAACCTTTGTAGCGTTTTTTAAATGTTAGTCTTTAGATTTAGACTATTGTGTCGTCTGTACACAAAACTTAAGTAAACTTGAAATTGACTTTATCGTATAGGTGAGAGTTTATTAAGTAACTTCTTCTTGAATGACTTACCTTAGGGAGCGAAGCGACTTAGTGTTAGCCTTTCCCAAACTGCATCAGCTTTAAAATTAAGCATTGCGCCTTTAAAAAGACATGTCAATCACTGAAATATATTGTAACGTCATTTAAATCAGCGTTGACACTGAAAATGTGCCTTTACATATGCAGTTTACTTAATCATTAAGAGTCGTATTCAGCAATAAATAACGACTCATCACAAATAAAAAAGCTTAACATTTTGAAAATCTAGAGCCCCTGATTGGTTGACAACGTAAGGCAAACACTAAGGTCATATATATATATATATATATATATATATATATATATATATATATATATATATATGAAGAAATAACCGTTTTATATTGATCAATTGTAGTGGAGAAAGAAATTTAAAATGAAAAAGTCCTACATTCTAACTCAGGCAATGTCTTAGGTGAAAGACCGAAAAACATCTTATTTCTGAGTTGTAGATGCCTCTTAAGGTCCATATTTTATTGTCAAATATGAATTTCGTTGAATAGTTATGCTCTCTGACCCCCACATGAATGGATAACATTGATCAGTATCTATAGGAAGGAATAATTGCCCTCGTCCTCGTATTGGTATAAAATTGGTTTTGATTTGAGTTTCCTGTTATTCTGGATTCATTCAATAACGCATTTTCTGTGGGTTGTTAAAAAATTCGTACCGAGAAATATAAATGTAAACATAATTATCCGTGTACGATTTATACAAACTCTGTAAGAAATTTAGTAGAATGTGTTTAAAATCAATCCATGCTTATACACCTTGTCGTATAGCTGATGTTACAAAATATAAACCATATTTAATTCATTCCTTGCATAACATTTAAATGAAACTCGTTAGCTTCGGTGTCCCTTTCTAGGCATAGTCGAGTAACTGCTTTCTATCTATTTTTCAAGTTTCAATCAATTTATTCAAACAGATTTTATTTATTCAAACAGATTTTGAGTAAGTGTCCGGACAAAGTTTTAATTATAAAAATGAACAAGGGGAGATAAATTTGCAATAAAATGCCCAAGAGTTATACTTATTGCATGGTACACAACTTCACATTGGTATAAATCTATGTTCCAAGGTTCAATCAATTCATTTAAGGTACAGCCCCGGGTCTCGTGCGCGACACGCCGCCCCATCATGAACTTCCATTGCAGGTTCTTTTGAAAATCCTTTAATATATGGTCAAAATACAGGCCGGACAATGATCTTTTCAACCTTAGACCTATAAACATGGCATTGAGCTTTGACGTACATACCTAGGACTTGAGCACGACACGCCTTCATTGCAAAATATTTTGAAATTTCAATATAGAATGGTCAAGATACAGGCAGGACAAGGATCATTTTAACCTCTGACTTCTAAGCGTGACATTGAACGTGATGGCAAGATGTTATTTTTAATATCCCATAATGCATCAATCGGTCAAAATACAGCCCGGACAAGGTTCTGTCCGGACGGACGAACGCACGGACAGACGGAAGCATGCACATATACTGATCCGCCATTGTAACAACTATGTCTCGCTCAATGCAAGCGGGCTCGACAAATATTATGGTTGATTTCATGCATTGACATAGTATCATGCTTCCCATTGTGCGTGTGCATTGTAATAACAAGTCACAATATTCCCTTTCTCAGGCGTACCTTATAACATGTTTTGGTTGAAACATAACCTTTAAGGGGGAATACTAAAGATCGAACATATCTTTTCACTACTATGTTATTAAAACGGTTTACAGACTGTAATATCATAATAAAATTCAACGTGATCTCGTCAAAAACGACTCATTACTGAGATGAGGCAATTTACAAACGGTCTACTTCACTTGTATTCTTGTATAAAAGGACGATAATTTTCGTTTGATTATGGTCTTCAAACACGAGTGATATGATTTTAACCTTAGTGTAAGCTAATTTATCATCTAAAATAATACATTGTTTAAGGGTTTATATAATTATGTACATATGTATGATCTTGTGTTGTTGTTAAGTTTATGAAGGTCTGCCAGCGTAGTTTGAGAACTCGAACACATTCTTTGGAGTAAAGAGTATGGATTTGTAACCATTTAAACGAACAATGCACTCACATATTGAGTTGGAGTGTACTTTCCTAGGCCTGCGCTTCCTGTTAATTTGTCTCTTTTTGAAGAATTTATTTCACAGTGTAAATACTTAACTATGTCGTAATTAATTACTGTTATATATTGTCGGCATCATGTTTCATATCAACAGCGTTGTCAAACATGCTCTACTTTTTCTGACACTGCCGTATGAGTATTTTCAAGGTATTCCCTAATGCTATCGTCAAAACAAGTATGGTATAACCCCTTACAATAACTTTTGTAGCATTTTTGAAATGTTAGTCTTTAGAATTAGACTATTGTGTCTATATTGAAAGCACTCGACCATTATTAAAATGAATTATTGGCCAATTAAAGATAGTATTTATGTCCACTTGAAAAGCTCTGATGTTTTTTGTGACGTAATTTGTAAATTTGGCGTTTTGTTATCAAATTAGTTTTGATTTGACTTTTCTTTTATTCTGATCTCATTCAATAACGCATTTACAGTTTACAGTGAGTTGCAAAAAGAATTATTATCGAGAAGTATTAGTGTAAACATATTCGTGTACGCTTGTTATTATCTGTAATAAATTTAGTATAACGTGTTAAAAATCAACTCATGCTAATAACCCCTTTCCTATTGGGGATGTTTCAAAATGGACAGCATATGTAGTTTATTTCATGCGTAGCATTTGACGGGATATCGTTAGCATCGGCATCTCTTTCTATGCAGGGTCGAATTACTCTTAATAATTTAGTAGGCCTCCACAACACCACATGTTATGCAAACGGAATGTTTTACCTGGGGCACTCATACATCGACAAAACAATGATCTCAAAAGATACCACATATAGAAGAAACGGTTTTTTACACAAGGTGTTTACAGGCAATGGTCGTTATGGCGTCTGTTTTGACCATTTCGTCGAGCACAGTTTGCATTGCCCGGAAGGCCTAAAGTATGTATTGCTGTGTTGGTCCTTTTTGATGACATTTTCTGTACTGGTAATGCCAGGTTTGCATAGCCGTGGCAAGCATTATTATAGACAAATATCGCTTGTTCCTGTAGATTGCAATGTCAATCAAGGTATTATGATAACAACTACCGCATTGAAATGATGGTCAGCGAGAAAGCAGTTAACACATGGCAGTTACTTAATGCTGGTGAAAAGTAACTTGTTTAAGAATACGACAAAAGACAGAGAAAGCTTTTATTCAAGAATCGTTCATATCAGTTCAGAATACAAAAGCATTTAATGCATTTAAAGCAACATAACTATATTAAAAATGGTTAAAATACTAACTGCACTGCACTGCAAATTACAAAACCAAATACTCAAAAATATTCAAGAAATAACCAACACCTGTCTACTTAGATACTATGCAATGTGATTTATCAATTGATTAGACAACATGAAAAGCTTGATGAAAACAAAGTACCAAAGGGATAGCCTCTGTAAAGCAATGATAAAGCATTGAAACATTGAATTTTATTATAACACCCTTATATGCAGTAAACCTGTCTGAAAATAAAACTTACGTATAATTGCATAATTATTAATTATTAAGGTTGAATAAGTTTTTTTCTTAAGCTCTTTCCATTTAAGCGAAACCCACCTAAAATTCCAACAAGCTATATAATTTCAATTCTCACCGGATGAATGCATAATATTTTATGTTAGTAAGAAGCTTCCAAATCATTACGATCACTATCAGTGTTACCACACAGCATTTGAAATGTCCTACACTCATCATGATCATTGTTTTCACAATACAATAGATATCAAATATTCTTTAAAAAGATAATTTAATCATAACATAGTTACTTTTAACATAGCTTATCTTTTCACAGGGGTAAATAGTTTCATATTGTTAAGACACTTTGTACATATTCATGGCACTTAGATACACTAGTATGTTAGCAACAGATACTATTTCAACTGACATTCAATAATTCAGTTTAACATTCTTCATGGGTTGTACCATAACGTATGACATTATTTAGCTCACTCAGATAGAAGGTACAGATTTCATTATGCCATTATTTTCACTTCTTTAAAGGTATAGGAGTGACACAATATAAATATATAATTATTTCAATGCCATAATTACATTAAGAAGAAGTAGTTCAACGAAAACAAATTTGTAAGGAACGTATTGTCATGCTGTCTCAATCTTTGCAATAACTACAATATCTAAAGCACGATTTATATAAAAATATCTAAAGAAAATGTGCATACACTCATCTTTTCACCACTTGTAAGACAGAATAATTACATTTAGGATAATGGTATCTGCAATGATTTTATTGAATTTAAAGGTTATTATTGCTCAACCCAGCTGTTTACAACATACTTCTATTTAATTTTATCAATTATATACAATATAGCTCACATTGTGTAAAACATTTTAAAGTGAAACACAATGGTCTAAGACAAAAACAGTATGGCTGCTATAAACTTTGAAAGAACTACAAATATGTAAGGCAATAAAAACATAAAAACACATGTATATCAATTTTTGAACTGCAATAACAAACTTAAACTGTCAACTTTAAACATATATACATACAAGTTTATGATATATGTCACATAATATGTTGAACATAACTATGTCACTCAATCAGCATATAATTTATTTGCATAGGCATCACACAAATCAATTACAAAGTTATCAATCTTACCATTGCTATACATTGTAAAATGAGTAACTACACTTTGTCTAGCAATTATATGGTATTGTTTCTCCTAAAATTGGTTGTTTATTGAAAATCTGTATCTATAATTTTAACACTTTAGTCTTAAAAGGGAATTGTACAGCACAATAACAGTAATGTATGAAGAAACATCATGTCAATCATCATCATAACCTTTTTGCATATGCTGTTAGATGCAAGTAAAACAACAATAAGTTAAAAAAAAAAATATAAAAAAAAGCAATTTCACTTTCATTATCTATAGCAAATTTTAAAGCTGCACTCTCACAGATGGATCGCTTTGACAACTTTTTTTTAGAATGAGCCATTTTTGCGTAAAGGTCTGGGAAAATGGTGATGTAAGACTGCTTACAAAATTCAGATCGCAGTTCTACATATTTACGTTTGAAAATAGATGTCTTATACCGAAAAACTCATTTTTCTTAAAGCATTAGTAACGCAAAAATTGGTTCATTCCAAGACAACAAAAAAAAAAGTCAAAATGGTCAAACTGTGAGTGTGCAGCTTTAAGATTAATTGAAAGGAATGTAGAATATAAAAGAAGATTTGATACTTATCTTGAGTACTACATATTATGTTGCAATCTACATGTATTCATGACTGTACATATTTAAATGTCATATACACATTAAAATCAAGCAAACTTAGAATAATTATAAATCTAGTAAAACTTTTAAGTAAAGCAAGAAGAACGCTTGAAGAACTTAAATTTTGTTGCGATACTGGAACATTTAAAGACAGTTCAATGTTAAACAAGAGCGCTGCAAAGTGAATGCCAACGCTGATCTGTTATTCAGCAGTACAAAGGGATTACTCTACAATAATAAAAACCATAGTTTTAGGCTTTCCTGTACATGTGCATATTGTATCTGGCAATATCAAGTTTCATTTGAATCTCTTGGAAAAAAGTATTGCAACGGTTTCAGTTTCCGTTATCCGACGCACAGACGCTGCCGCCCGAGACGCGGTCAAGGCTATGACATTGATTCGACTTTCATTCTTCGAAAAACCCAAGATGAGATTAAAATATAGATCAATCTAAATGATGGATAATATATATATATACGAGATGAGGCACTAACCTACTAAAGGATGATTTACTTGATTAGTATGCTTATTACTATTAAAAGTGCCATTTGCTATACACATCATTATGATATAAAATTAAATGTTGTCGGTAAAGGAAATAAATACTAAATACTTAATAGATACAATTGGATACCATTTCACCTTATCAGACATTTTAAAAGCAATAACTCTATTATGGAACAAGTTTGGGAATCCCACACAACCATGCTACCAAACATAAACGCCACAAGAAGTGTTCACACTCTGTAAAGTAATTGTTTTCCAACTTTCAAGATTTGTTTTTGCCAGAGTTGCAGCACAACACACCACATCGACAAACAAGCAGCTGTGAGCCCAGCACTCGTACAAAAATAAAAGGGGGGATCCTTCTAAAAAAATGACTGTATTATTTATGTTGTGACCTTGAACTGTTCATAAGATAGAAGAGGCTTTGTGAATAAATAAATTGCCCGTGTTATATGATCAATATATATGTTACATAATAGTTTTTGTCCAATTTTTGATTTTCATAAATATCACATTTTAAATATTTACAGTATGGCACTTGAATTGCAGGGTTTAAAAGTAATCGCATTGACATACCTTACATGGACTTGACCTTGTTTATTTAATATTACTATTATGAAATATATTTCAATAATCATTCAATTCACAAATTATTCCCTTACAAATAACCTCTTTGTTTGTGAATAAAATATACTGTCGTATCATTTTAAATAAGAATACAAATTTCCGATGTGGAGTCATGAGGATACAAATGCTGATCTTATTATGCAAAAACATGCGTTTTATCACTGCATACAACTTATATGCTTCGACAAATACATAATGATAATAGCAATTGGTATTAAAACAATCTGGAAATATTTTTCAAGCATGCAAATAAGAGGTGCATGAAATAAAACATGTTTACCAATGTAACAAATCGATTCTTATATTTGCAAGTTTAAAAATATTCACCTTCATTTATTTGACTGTTATGCTTGTTATTGAGTCTAAATAGAAAGATTCAGGTGAGTATAGATAACATTATCATAACTTACAATGTATTTACATTATATAACATTTCTTTAACTATGAATCCAATCCATTAAATGTTGAATTTTAATAAGATACATTTATTCTATTCCTTTTAATGCATGTAAATGTTAATTGTATTTTTTTAATATGTATGTTTAAGAGATGATTATCGGAAGAAATATCTCAGTATGCAGACTTAGAATGAATTATTGTTCCAGCAAGTATGAACCATTTCCCTACAAGCTAGTCTAGTCCCTATTTTCATTTATGTTGATTAATTCCACTTCTTCATCATTGCCTTTGTTTTTCTTCTCTTTCTTCTTCCTTTTCCTCCCCTCAGCATCTTCTCCACCTGTCCCTTCTATAGGTGGGAGACCTTTCTTCCGACTTACTACTGGCATGCCACCCATTCCATCCTCGTAGTTAGCTGACAGCCCTCTTCCATGTCCTTTCGCTTCAACTGTGGGCAAAGGCTTTGGTCTGAAAATAAATAGATACTTGATTCAATCTGTAGAATGGATGCAACAACTTTGCATGTCTTATCAATCAAAAACATTGGCACAAAAAGTAACCAACTTTTGGCCTAACATAAAATATACATAAAACAAATCAATATAATAAAAACACACACATGATATTCAGTACGAAACATCTAGAAACATAATGGATTTTTACAAGTTAACACCATTGCCATGATTGCTTGTTTGTTATTTCCATTCCAACAGGGGGCACAACTGACAATTTTAAAATAATGTTCATAAACAGATGGGCTTAAAAAATGGATTAGTTAACACAGTATTCACCATGTATAAATACTCTTCATCAGATTAGCCTACATTTTTAAAGAAACGTAAATGTACTAAGTATAGTGTTTCATTTATCCTTAATAAATTTTACCTCATTGTCACTTTAGAGGTTCTGTCACTGTCAAGAGAAGGGTATATATCAGTCTTGGAAACCACGTACTGACCCGGCTCTACAAAACAAAGACACAGAACACCATTCAAATTCCACAACATTTCAATTGAGGGCAAAGGCTGTGCTCTGAAAATAAATAAATAAATACTCTAATTATATCTGTAGAATTGATGCAACAACTATGTAAGATGTGTAAGCCATCACAAACATTGACTTTATGCTAGTATAGTTCGAACACATTATAAATGTCACTGTTAACTAAACCACAGAGTGAACGCCAATGCCCGTCTGTTGTTTTTTCCTTTGACCATAGGATATAACTCAACAGTTATTAAAGACTCTTAAAAACAGAGCTAAAATGGATTAGGTTAGACTTTCAATGATGGGATTCTTTTAAAATATCTTATCCGACTTCAGAAAATAAATATTACTGAATTCATTAATTTTCTTCACAAGATTAGTCCAAAATTTCAATGAAATGTAAATGTACTTGAAATAGTATTAGATACGTAACTAGAAGTTCTGTCTTTTTCATGAGAAGGATATATGTCAAGTCAAGTCAAGTCATGTCATGTCAAGTAATATTCATTTTCTGAAGTCGGATAACATAACAAGTAACACAGGCTTTACTGAGCTTTTTACACCGACTTATATTCTGTTTCATGCATTATTAATATTTATATGTTCAAGTTTAGAGCTAAGTTACTAAAAATACATATACGTTTTACAATATACAAATAAGCCAAAGTTATATATGTTAAGAGCAAACGCACACATCAATCACAAGCGAATAGCTTCAGTAGCATACAGTCAAATAAATAGCACATAAATAGCACATAAAGATAACAACAACTAAGGTAATGGACAAGCACACAAAGAAACATGCTGCTATGGGTACATAATACAAATATGTATTTCAGGCAATTGTTCTTAATCGCTCTGACTTTCAAAGAAATAAGACATTATGTTGCAAGTAACTGTTTAAAGCTTCTAGTATAGTCTTCATAAACAAATCTTAGTGCTTTTCTTGAATTTTCTCTATTTTCCTGGTGTTCGATTCATTAGCAAAATGCCAACTTAAAGGGCAGTAGTTAAAGTAAGACATCACAAAAGAGTAATTAATTGTTAATCTGCCTAATCTATTTAATGTTTACCTATTCTTTTCAGAACATTCAGTTGTCTGGAGGCTTTTCTACACATACTAGCTACATATGACTTAAAATTTAACAAGAAGTATAGATTAACACCAAGCAGCTTCACTCCGTCATCACATGATATTTCTATGTTATGGAATTGAAATTTAATTTTCCGCTGGTGTGTTTTCTCTGGCTTAGCCTTCATCTGATTTTTTGAGAACCAGTCTATAAGGGTAAAGCTATCATTTTCTAATGTTCGTACTAGATCTGTCAAACAGTGACTTGAATAAGAAATAGTATTATCGTCTGCATAATTGTATAGCTGACTCTTGTTTATGAAGTAAAATATATCGTTGATAAAAATATTAAAAAAGTATCGGTCAGAGTATTGAGCCCTGTGGTACACCTTTAACAATATTTTGTTAATCACTAGATATGTCAGGTTAGGTAACTGACAAAGCAATGCAAAGCACACATTTTTCTCTTAGACTTATCTAGGCAGGTAGATGCATTATAAATGGGTTCATTCATTCATGGAAACAAATATGAGACGTTCTTGGAACAAGTAAATAATACAAAAATAATACAACTACAAATCTATCATTATACATTATATTTAACTGTACAGTTTTTATGTTCTGTAGTATCATTCATATTATCACGTCCCCCTTAGAAACACACCTATGATTTAATGGTCAACATTGGTCAAGCAATGCATGTTTGTGAACCAGTAAAAGCAAAGCGAATACCGACACTCATATGGCTTTTTAGCAGATAAAAGGGCATAACCTGACAATCATTAATGCCAGAGCCATGAGGCTTGCCAAATATGTGAGCCTTTTCTATGGCAACATGTGTATCAATTTTAATTTTAAGATCTTGATCAATTAATTGCCATGGTTAATGGTCAAGGCCAAGACAAAACGAAGAAGCCAATGTATACACAAAGTATTTATATTGACAATACCTTGACCTCTTTCATTAAAAAGCAGAAAAGCTAAATTTAATACAAATATACCATACACATTTACAGAGAATGTTTTCAACATGGTGAAAGTAAGAATACCTATGGTGGTCCTGGGCTTTGCTGTTTTTCGTATGATCTGGTTCTCTTTTGAGTGCAGAATAGTCTTGTCTGTTTCCTGTTGTCACATTTATGTTTATTATTATCATTATTATTATTAACAAGAGGCACATCAGTGCCTGTGCTCCACTGGCCAAAAGGTTCAAGCAAAGACCACCTTACGAACATTTTCGTCAAGTTTCATAGAAATACAATCATCAATTTTTGAGGAGAAGTTATTTAAAAAATTTTTTTACTTTAATAGCTCTGGCTGCCATGTTGTGCAGTGGACCGAAATGATTTGGGCAATTTGAGTAAAGGAGCACCAAACAAACATTTCTGTCAAGTTTTATCGAAAAAAGGTCATCGGTTTCGACGACAAGTCGTATAAAGTTTTTTTTTATTTTTTAGCTCTGGCAGCCATGGTGTGCAGTGGACTGGAACCATTTAACAAATTTTGGTTAATGACCATCCAAGGAACATTTCTGTTAAGTTTCATCAAAATCTGATCATCGGTTTCTGAGAAGATGTTCTTTAAAGGTTTTTCTATTTTTTTGCCCTGGCAGCCATGTTGTGCAGCGGACCGGAACCATTTGAGCAATTTTGATTAAGGACCACCCAAGGAACAATTCTGTCAAGTTTCATCAAAATCTGCCTATCCGTTTCAGAGGAGATGTCGTTTAAAGATTTTGCTATTTTTAGCTGTGGCGGCCATATTGTGCAATGGACCAGAACCATTTGAGAAATTTTAATAAAGGACCACCCAAGGAACATTACTGTCAAGTTTCATCAAAATCTGCCGAACCGTTTCAGAGGAGATGTCGTTTAAAGATTTTGCTATTTTTAGCTCTGGCGGCCATATTGTGCAATGGACCGGAACCATTTGAGCAATTTTGGTAAAGGACCATCCAAGGAACATTTCTGTTAAGTTTCATCAAAATCTGATCATCGGTTTCTGAGAAGATGTTCTTTAAAGGTTTTTCTATTTTTTTGCCCTGGCAGCCATGTTGTGCAGCGGACCGGAACCATTTGAGCAATTTTGGTTAAGGACCACCCAAGGAACAATTCTGTCAAGTTTCATCAAAATCTGCCTATCCGTTTCAGAGGAGATGTCGTTTAAAGATTTTGCTATTTTTACCAGTGGCGGCCATATTGTGCAATAGACCAGAACCATTTGAGCAATTTTAATAAAGGACCACCCAAGGAACATTACTGTCAAGTTTCATCAAAATCTGCTGAACCGTTTCAGAGGAGATGTCGTTTAAAGATTTTGCTATTTTTAGCTCTGGCGGCCATATTGTGCAATGGACCGGAACCATTTGAGCAATTTTGGTAAAGGACCATCCAAGGAACATTTCTGTTAAGTTTCATCAAAATCTGATCATCGGTTTCTGAGAAGATGTTCTTTAAAGGTCTTTCTATTTTTTTGCCCTGGCAGCCATGTTGTGCAGCGGACCGGAACCATTTGAGCAATTTTGGTTAAGGACCACCCAAGGAACAATTCTGTCAAGTTTCATCAAAATCTGCCTATCCGTTTCAGAGGAGATGTCGTTTAAAGATTTTGCTATTTTTAGCTCTGGCGGCCATATTGTGCAATGGACCAGAACCATTTGAGCAATTTTAATAAAGGACCACCCAAGGAACATTACTGTCAAGTTTCATCAAAATCTGCCGAACCGTTTCAGAGGAGATGTCGTTTAAAGATTTTGCTATTTTTAGCTCTGGCGGCCATATTGTGCAATGGACCGGAACCATTTGAGCAATTTTGGTAAAGGACCACCAAAGGAACATTCCTGTGAAGTTTTGTCAAAATCCGCTTATCAGTTTCAGAGGAGATGTCGTTTAAAGTAAAAGTTTACGCACGCACGCACGCACGCACGCACGCACGCACTCACGACGGACAATCTGTGACGACATAAGCTCCATGGCCTTCGGCCAGTGGAGCTAAAAATGATGTAATCCTACCTCCAAGTTTAAATACTTATGTTTGGTAAAGCAAAATACCAATTTGTAATTGAAACTAGTTGATCAGTGCAAGGGGAAGGTTGTATTGAGATCAAAGAAAAACATATATTTCGACCAATTTGAATATAATTTACAATTCTTACATCTAATGTTAGTTTTCAAAAGAAAAAAAACAACAGGTTCTGTGAACTGTTTTAAAAGATTTAATTTGAATTGTTGCGTAATATGCTTGTCAGAGAAGACATTCAGCATCAGAATGGTGTTAGATGTTCACTTTCAATTTTAATTCACACTTCGGTAGTTTTGTTCCTTTTTTGTACTTATTGACATTTGTTTGTTATATATTTGTGTGCTACTAATTTACAGAAATTCTTAAATAATTATACATATATTTGGCTTTGAAGATAACAGTTTTTCTGTACTCTAGTGAATGCTATTTATTATATATTAACATAATTGTTCACTATACATGGTCAATTTATCGACATACCATTTATGCATTGAAATATAACAAACAAGACTATAAATAACTTTAAGGGAATCAATACAAAATCTACACACTTGTATATTAGTATAATTAAACAAGACAGCCAACATGACACTAAATTGCTCACCTGATTAAAGTGACCAATAAGTCAGTAATTGCTTAGGAATTTTCTGCTTGCTGTGTTAGTGGTGGCTGATCTTTTGATAGTTGATAAGAAGGTAGGTTGTTTTAAAGGAAACAAAAATAATTACTAGTGAAGTCAAGATATTAATTGTGAGCTGGTTGAATTATTCCAGCGAAAGGGCTAGGATCATTCAAGCCGAGATTCTTATGAAACTTCTCTTAGGCTTGATCGACTCTTGCTTTTTCAATTGTATTAGACTAGGCAAGTTCTTAAGTTCTCAAGAGCTTAAAGTAGAAAAGTTGCTGAATCTATCTTTAAATATTCAGGAAAAAGGTGAGAGGCATTCCCAAACAGGCCGTGCCCCTCTCTTTTGGAACAAACACACACAACATTGACATGCAAACTATACCCCAAATATACATAATGTAAGGATTATATGTATACACTTTAATTTGTTGGTTTTTATGACCGAAACATTTGTAAAATGTATTGTCATCAAAGTATTTCATGAAGCTGATGAAAACTGCATCTAATTTAAAATATAAAGAATATGAATGTAATCATTGTAAAATACAATTAGAAGCGACACAATTTAACAAAATCAGGGTTTTCAAATGGGAAAGTATAAATTAGAGCCAATTAATTTTTTGACGGATTTAGAAACAGGAGCAAGATTACTCTTTTTTTTCTTTTTGAAGAAGAAACATGACTGAAAATTTCTCTAGTTAAGAATCTTATGTGTTAAGTTACGCTTCAAGTACATTCATATAAAGTTTCAAGTAAAAGTCTTAACTATTTTTGTATATGATGATGTGTTAAATTTTTGCAAGGTGACAGCAGTTTATACCAATTTAACATTTTTCTTTACAAAGAAGAACGTTAAAACTTGTTATTGATACTTTCATATAATTTATTCCTTGACCTTGACCCTACTTTCTTTAAAATCAACCTCAAGCTTAAGCTCTTCACATCAAAAGCAACCTACTCACCAAGTTTAATCAATATTTATTATTCTTAAACAAAACTTTAAACGTATGAAAACCATTGTTCTATATCAGTAACAGTGACCTTTTTTAAAAGCAATTTCAAGCTGAGCTCTTCACATAAGCTACATACACACCAAGTTTCATCACTATCATTCAATGCTTACTTAAGTTATAAGGGCTGACACCAATGTTTGACACCCGAACGCACCCAACGACATCCTCACACTAATAACCAGGTTTTCGTTGAAAACCTTACTGACTAATTTCTTCATTCCGCAGAGGTGTTTTTTTTTACATTTTTTGCCAGTGAGAATAACAGTCACAATCTTTCTTCCTTTTTCTGTGAACCAGGTTTAAAAAATAATCCAAGTTAACTGTTAACTTCAGTTAAATGGTAAATGGTCATTCTGACTGTAAATGCATTAAAAATTAACTTTTTTTTTTGTAAATGACTCTCATTTAGCAATATTCAATTTCTCAATTTCTCATGCTGACCATAAGGTTTAATTCTTTTTGCTTAAACCTAATAATCAATTTATAACTGTAAGCAAGTAAAGAAAGTTTGAAATTAATAATGTGAATGGATTTTAATTAAATAACAAAACCATAAAAATGTCAATCTTTAAGTAAACAAATGGCCAAAAAATATTTAAACATAACAGTAATTTAAATTACTTGTCACAGAATAGCGTATAATTACTGTAAGGAAGTTTAGAAGTATGAATTTGATATATTGAAAGGCTGTTAAGAAATTAAAACAACAACATGTGGACAGACGAACAGGCGGATAGTAGGCCACACTAAAAACATTGTTGATGTATTTATTTTTTTCCTCCTTTTAAGCAATCCCTATAAATGTAGTTGTATGTGTTTTTGAATAGAAAACAAAACAAAACAAAAATCCTAGCCCAAATGGACACAGCCCTTAAACACCCCAGTGTCGACCCAAACGCACATGGTGATACTTTAGGGTACCTGCATTTTTTCAGTTATCAAATAATTAAATCCAACTCATAATGACATAATAAGAAGAACAAAATTTAATGTTATAGCATTAATTAGTTAGGTTACACTTCCAATTAGAATGCTTATCTGTCTTTAACAAGAACCACGCGTTTTCGTTAAAAATTGCAGTTTTACAACACTTACTATTATATTGTTTTATTTAGGGTTGCAATTTACCCTTTTACATAAAACATATTTTATTTAGATTTGCAATTTACACTATTGCATACAACTTGTCTTATTAAAGCTGCACTCTCACAGATTTATCGTTTAGACAATTTTTTATATGTTTTGTCTTTGAATGAGCCAATTTTTGCGTAAAAATCTGCAAACCAGTTATAAAAGAATGCTGACAAAATATCAAATCGCAGATGTTCATATTTTCGTTCGAAAATAAATGGTTTATCGCAAAAAGCGTTAGTAACGGTTTAAGAAAATGCGCCAAAAATAGATTTTTGAACTTCAATAAAAAAATCTGCGATCTATTTTTTTTTCTTATATATTACATAAAACTTGTCTAACTAAGGTTTTCAATTTACACTATTACATAGAACTTGTTTAATATAGGGTTAACATCATTACCTAAAATTAAGTTACAATATGTATTTTGTTATGCAAAACATCTCGTATAAAACCTTTTTTCAATTGAACAAAGAAACCAAATCATGTCAGTATAAAATTATAAAATTTATTTAAGGACTGCAAACTCAGTCATATCCTTCTATATTGTTGAATCATATGTCTAATTTATTTGACTATATCACTCTTATTAGTATCATGGTAAATCAGAAATACATCATTTCGAAATGCATGTGAGAGTAATCGATAGTGAATTGGTTGTCAACTTTGACATATTGGGATTACTTTGTGACTAATTGTTTTGTTATTTTGCAAAATACATTCAAGAGGTATATAAAAACACAACAATTTTTACCTGAAGTTGTCTTGTACACACTCTACATTTATCTGTCTTCAAACCTTCCCGCTTCAATCCCTTAACTTGTTTACCTCAAGACTAAATGTTCCAATAAGTCTGTAGTTGACAGGCTGTTTCCTTTGTTTCTAGTTTATATTACATTAGTTTGTTTAATCTATACCACTTTTCAACCTTTTACCTTAAGCTAATAATTATGTGGGGTTTTTTCAGTCGAAAATGGGTATATTTTAACGTCAATGTTATGGGATTTTATATAGAAAATGTGAATTATCACCGTCAGTAGCGCAACATAATTATGATGAACACTGATCACGTCAAGTTAATTTAAGGAATAACTTCCGCAATTCACTTCTTATATTTACACCAATAGATCATTATTTTATTCAATAATTGTTAAAAAATACTTTCTTACATTTAAGAAAAATTGATAGTTTTCCTTTTTCATCAATTCTGTAAATAGAACGATCCGACCGTAACCGGAAACAGTTTATCAAATGACGTCACAATAACGCGGGAAAAGGTCAAACACTTTTAAAGGTAAAATTGAAACACTTTTGACAACAATACATATATATATATATATCATTCATTTACTCTTTCTTAAATGTTGAACTTATTTTTTACGCGACCTGCTGACACAGAACAAACAAAAACAAGAGCTATCACAGAGACAGCGCTTGACTATTCTGCCGCTTTACAGTGTTAGGATTGAAAAGTTTTAACGAAACATGCAATGATCACTGTAAAATTAGATTAGAATGATGCCCCCGAGGATTTGTGTAAAATTCAAAACCATTCAGCCTTTAAATGAAATACAGACTTGATGGAAATAGTATGCCATACATTAAAGGATTATAAGTTATATACAATAATGCAAGAGTAACCCTATTTTCCTAAATTACAGTGGAACAATGTTTAAAAGTTCCTATCAGTTGGTGGAATATACAATAAATTGGTGGTTGTGCAAAGAAAAATATAAATTAAAATCAATGTTAAACACAACAATAATACAATTATGCAATTTTAATAGCTAAATGCAAAGACAAGACCTACTGGATATTTAAACTCTTACATAGCTTTCGAGTGCTGTTCTAATAAGGCTGAAAGTGTTCTTTATTAATTCCACATTTAAGTTTAATAGTTAATACAAAATAAATCCTAAGACTTATTCAACAAGAAAGATCCTATGGTCCATGCGATATATCATGTTATGAAAGTAAGTAAATTCATTATATAATCACAATAGAAGTTGTTCAAAGATATTTCCTTAATAAAAGAAGAAGTAAAAAGTTCCTAGTTAATTTTCAAAGTTTGTCTATCCATAAAATAAAGTTGTCCCTCTCTATAAAATGTTTGTTTATTTGAGGTTATCAAGGTCTGCCCGCCCCCTTTGGCTGCATTATGGCTTGACCCCGCCGTGACGCCATCACGACTTAAATTGTGTTTTAAATGCCATAAGTGACTTGATATAGAAGTGACAGCAATTCGCAGTCAAATCCAGCCATTGGATGACTTGAAGAAACAGAGTGAGATACAAGAGATCCGGGTGCTATACCCTTGCTCTTTGCGAAGAGACCTCTTGGTTCTTTAACGTGCTCGTTGCAAAGCACCGATTCACAGGATACACCTTTCCTGGGTTGAACCAGTACTGAGTACACCACTTTTCCAAGCACTACCCTTTCAATGCCAAGCGCCAGGCAAGAGAGCTACATGTACCAACTTTTAACGTCTTTCGGTATGACGCGGCCCGGGATCGCACCCACGACCTCCCGCTCCGTAGGCGGATGCCTTAACCACTAGGCCACGGAGACGTTAGCTCTCTATAAAATGAAAATGTGCAGACTATTATACTAACTTAAAGAGTAGAAGTACCAATGAGAATTCAGTGATACAAAGATAATGAAGATTTGAGGAAGTGTCAGCCAAAAATAATCATTGTCAAAAAGTAAAAATTACAATATGATTATGTCTGAGGTAATTTAGATGTGTCAAAGTCTCATAGAGTAAGGTTTATGATTAAGATCTGAGATAAATAAGTTGATCATAATGAAAAAGAGGAAGCCATAAAAATATTATCAGAAGTGTAAAAACACTCAATTGCAATTAGAATGACTGAAAAAATGTCTATGAGGGAAATTGAATATGAAAGAAAATATAGAAAAGTGAATAATTACCGAGAATAAAGGTTTTAAGAGTTCTAACTAAATATTAGCATTAAAGGTTTACACATTCATTATGAGCCAACATAAATTATATCACTTTGTCGTAAAAAGCAAAGACATGTTAAATTAAGAGATGTTGTATGATTTCTAAAATATTTGTAACAATGGTTTTAATTATCACATCATGTTGAGTTTGTGATTGTAATATAAATGCAAAGTACCAAAATTTACTAATATTTCGTAATGTTTTTCTTGAATCTGATGACATCAAAGTTGTAAACTTTTGTTTGGTAGGCCAATGGCAAAAATAAGGTTTAAAGTATTCTTTCCATTAAATATTATAATATGGACAAACTAGTAGGAAATGATATTCGTTTTCAATGACATTCATGTAGCAAAAAGTACAAATTCTAGCTGCCCTCAGTATATAATGTTGTCTACCCGTTTCAATCAATTAATCGTGAGATGAAACTCGAAATTTTGTAAGTGCTATTCTAAATTTGTTCGTTTGTATCGCATCTAGGTAATTTTTTTGTTTCAGTTCATTTTTGTACCAACAGTATAATGTTTCTAATCTGTTTGATTCGTTAATATCTGTATTCCATGATTGTTTAAATAAATCAAGAATTCTTTGCTTTATTATTTGGATGGGGATTATTTGTACATCTTGAGTGTACCATATATCAGACATTCCAATTTCATCTAATATGGTTTTTACATGGTAAGCCCAATTTAATCCGTTATAGTTATTGTTGTTATCGATATCATTCTTTAACATTGTATAGCTTGGAAAGAGAATTATTATCAAAATTCAATATTCTTATCCAGTACTTAATATGGATATTTCGGGCTCTACTACCATTGGATGTCTGCCTAATTCTCCATATAATGCAGATAAATTTGTGCTTTTTCTGACATTAAGAATTTCCCTCATAAATTTACAATGAATTAATTCAATGTCTGTTGACCAGTGGTAACCGAAAATTTCTGCACCATAGTTTAGGATGGAGCCAATAAAACTGTCAAAAAATTTACATTTATCTGTTATGTTAAAGTTTAATTGATTAAAACCAATAAACAAATTATGTAAGGCATACATGGTGTGTTCTGATACATGTTTCTGTGTTCTATTCCAGTTGCCATTCTTAAATAAAGTTATACCTAGATATTTGAAGGTTTCAGTTATTTCTAAATTTGTATTATTAAATGTGAAGTTATATTTTGTTTTTCTACCTCTCTCAAATATCATTATTTTAGTTTTTGCTGTGTTAACTTTTAAATCCAATAGGCCACAGTATACTTGTTGCTCATTAAGCATATTTTGCAAGGCTATGGGTGTCTGGGCAAAAATGACTGCGTCGTCAGCAAATAAAAGTAAGTATAATTTTACATCATTTATACTACAAACACCATCTATATTAATATGATTAATGTTTGATAATATATCATTCACAAAAAATAAAAACATCAGACTGGAACTGGGGTCACCCTGTTTCACACCGATGTTTGACGTAAAAAATGGAGACAGGTTTGTTTCAGATCGTACACATGCTTTGACAGAACTATACATTGCTTGAATGGCCTTTACAAACCGCGTGCTTATATTTTCAGTTATAAGTTTGTTGAATAGATGTGATCTAGTGATTTTATCGAAACATTTTTCAAAATCGATAAAACAACAATATAATTTCATTTTCAAAGCTAGAGTTTTGGCAATAATTGAGTGTATAATATATATATACAATCGATCGTCGACTTTCCTTTTTGAACGCCAAATTGATTTTCTATGAGCTTCTCATTACTTCAGCTACAGGTTGTAAGCATCTTTTAATTTAGTAAAATTTGTGAGTATATTTTTGAGAGGATGTCAATAAGTGTAATTCCCCTATTATTTTTGGGGTCTTCCAACGTTTCCGCCTTTAAAAACAGGGACGATAATTCCTTCTCCAAAATATTTTGGATACTCTCCCGTTATAAAGATATGATTATATAGTTTCAAAAGAAATGGTGTTATGTGGGTGAATATATTTTTATAAATTTCTTTTTAATCATTAAGCTTTTAATAATACATTCGAACAATACCATTGCTTAATTAATGGGTTGCAAAAAACACTATTACCTAAAAATTGTTATATTGAGGGTTGCAATTTAAACTGCTACCTAAAACATGTTTTATAGAGGGTTAAAATTTACACTGTCACCTAAAACATGTTTTATAGAGGATAAAAGTTTACAATGCTACCTAAAGCATGTTTTATAGAGGATTCAAATTTACAATGCTACCTCAATATGTTTTTAGAGGATTAAAATTTACAATGCTACCTAAAATTTGTTTCATAGAGGGTTAAAATTTACATGTATAACTAAGTAACCACAGACTATCTCGTTATACAAAACATCTGGTATAAAACTCTTTTTTTCATATGAAAAGATGAACAAATCCTGGATAAATTTAATCCTTAAATATATTGAGACTGCAAACTCAGTCATTTTAATCATTTTATATTGTTGAATCATATGTCTAATAGCTTTAATCATATTACTTTAATAAGCATTTGATCATGGTATTCCGCAAATATAATTTTTAAATGCATGTGAGGGTAATCATGCATGTGAGGGTAATCATGCATGTGGGGGTAATCATATGTGTGTGGGTAATCATGTATGTGTGGGTAATCATGCATGTGAGGGTGCTCATGCATGTGTGGGTAATCATGCATGTGAGGGTACTCATGCATGTGTGGGTAATCATGCATGTGAGGGTAATCATGCATGTGAGGGTAATCATGCATGTGAGGGTAATCATGTATGTGAGGGTAATCATGCATGTGAGGGTAATCATGTATGTGAGGGTAATCATGCATGTGAGGGTAATCATGTATGTGAGGATAATCATGCATAAGTGGGTTATCATGTATGTGAGGGTAATCATGTATGTGAGGGTAATCATATATGTGTGGGTAATCATGTATGTTATCTTGTACATAAGGGTAATTATGCATGTGTGGGTAATCATGCATGTGAGGATAATCATGCATGCAAGGAAAATCATGCATGTGTAGGTAATCATGCATGTGAGGATAATCATGCATGTGAGGGTACTCATGCATGTGTGGGTAATCATGCATGTGAGGGTAATCATGCATGTGAGGGTAATCATGTACGCGAGGGTAATCATGCATGTGAGGGTACTCATGCATGTGAGGGTACTCATGCATGTGATAGTACTCATGCATGTGTAGGTACTCATGCATGTGAGGGTACTCATGCATGTGTGGGTAATCATGCATGTGAGGGTAATCATGCATGTGAGGGTAATTATGCATGTGAAGGTAATCATGAATGTGAGGGTAATCATGCATGCAAGGGTAATCACCCATGTGTGGGTAATCATGCATGTGAGGGTACTCATGCATGTGATGGTACTCATGCATGTGTGGGTAATCATGCATGTGAGGGTACTCATGCATGTGTGGGTAATCATGCATGTGAGGGAAATCATGCATGTGAAGGTAATTATGAATGTGAGGGTAATCATGCATGTGTGGGTAATCATGCATGTGAGGGTAATCATGCATGTGTGGGTAATCATGCATGTGAGGGTAATCATGCATGTTATTGTTATCATGTATGTGAGGGTAATCATGTATGTGAGGGCAATCATGTATGTTCTCATGTACGTGAGGGTTGTCATGTACTATGTGAGGGTAATCATGTGTATGAGGGCAATCATGTATGTGAGGGTAATCATGTATGTGCGGGTAATCATATATGTTATCATGTACATAAGGGTAATTATGCATGTGAGGGTAATTATGTATGTGAGGGTAATCATGTATGTGTGGGTATTCATGTATGTTATCATGTATATGAGGGTAATCATGTACGTGAGGGTAATTATGCATGTGAGGGCAATCATGTATGTGAGGGTAATCATGTATGTGCGGGTAATCATGTATGTTATCATGTACATGAGGGTAATTATGCATGTGAGGGTAATTATGTATGTGAGGGTAATCATGTATGTGAGGGTAATCATGTATGTTATCATGTATATGAGGGTAATCATGTATATGAGGGTAATTATGTATGTTATCATGTATGTGAAGGTAATAATGCATGTGAGGGCAATCATGTATGTTCTTATGTATGTGAGGGTTGTCATGTATTATGTGAGGGTAATCATGTATATGAGGGCAATCATGTATGTGAGGGTAATCATGTATGTGCGGGTAATCATGTATGTTATCATGTATATGAGGGTAATCATGTATGTGAGGGTAATTATGTATGTTATCATGTATGTGAAGGTAATCATGCATGTGTGGGTAATCATGTATGTGAGGGTTATTATGCATGTGAGGGTAATCATGTATATGAGGGTAATCATGTATGTGAGGGTAATTATGTATGTGAGGGTAATCATGTATGCGGGAAATCATGCATGTGGGGGTAATCATGTATGTTGTCATGTATGTGAGGGTAATCATGCATGTGAGGTTAATCATGTATGTTATCATGTATGTGAGGGCAATCATGCATGTGAGGGCAATCATGTATGTGAGGGCAATCATGTATTATGTGAGGGTAATCATGTATGTGAGGGTAATCATGTATGTGAGGGTAATCACGTATGTGAGGGTAATCATGCATGTGAGGGTAATCATGCATTTGAGATTAGTCAGGTATGTTATCATGTATGTGAGGGTAATCATGTATTATGTGTGGGTAATCATGTATGTTATCATGTATGTGAGGGTAATCATGTATTATGTGAGGGCAATCATGTATGTGAGGGTAATAATGTATTTGAGGGTAATCATGCATGTAAGTTAGTCATGTATGTTATCATGTATGTGAGTGTAATCATGTATGTGAAGGCAATCATGTATGTGAGGGTAATAATGTATTTGAGGGTAATCATGCATGTGAGGGTAATCATGCATGTGTGGGTAATCATGCATGTGAGGGAAATCATGTATGTGAGGGTAATCATGTATGTGAGGGTAATCATGTATTTGAGAGTAATCATGTGAGGGTAATCATATATGTGAGGGTAATCATGTATTTGAGGGTAATCATGTATGTGTGGGTAATCATGTATTATGTGAGGGTAATAATGTATTTGAGGGTAATCATGCATGTGAGGGTAATCATGTATGTGAGGGTAATCATGTATGTGAGGGTAATAATGTATTTGAGGGTAATCATGTATGTGAGGGTAATCATGTATGCGAGGGTAATCATGTATGTGAGAGTAATAATGTATTTGAGGGTAATCATGCTTGTGAGGGTAATCATGTATGTGAGGGTAATCATGTATGTGAGAGTAATAATGTATTTGAGGGTAATCATGCATGTGAGGGTAATCATGTATGCGAGGGTAATCATGTATGTGAGAGTAATAATGTATTTGAGGGTAATCATGCTTGTGAGGGCTATCATTTATGTGAGGGTTATCATGCATGTGAGGGCTATCATTTATGTGAGGGTTATCATGTATGTGAGGGTAATCATGCATGTGAGGGCTATCATTTATGTGAGGGTTATCATGCATGTGAGGGCTATCATTTATGTGAGGGTTATCATGTATGTGAGGGTAATCATCTATTTGAGGGTAATAATGAATGTGAGGGTAATCATGTATGTGTGGGTAATCATGTATTTGAGGGTAATCATGCATGTGAGGGTAATCATGTATGTGAGGGTAATCATGTATGTGTGGGTAATCATGTATGTGAGGGTAATCATATATGTTAGGGTTATCATGGATGTGAGGGCAATCATGCATGTGAGGGCAATCATGCATGTGAGGGCAATCATGTATGTGAGGGCAATTATGTATTATGTGAGGGTAATCATGTATGTGAGGGTAATCATGTATGTGAGGGTAATAATGTATTTGAGGGTAATCATGCATGTGAGGGTAATCATGTATGTGAGGGTAATCATGTATGTGTGGGTAATCATGTATGTGAGGGTAATCATATATGTGAGGGTTATCATGGATGTGAGGGCAATCATGCATGTGAGGGCAATCATGTATGTGAGGGCAATCATGTATTATGTGAGGGTAATCATGTATGTGAGGGTAATCATGTATGTGAGGGTAATCATGTATGTGAGGGTAATCATGTATGTGAGGGTAATCATGTATGTGAGGGTAATCATGCATGTGAGGGTAATCATGTATGTGAGGGTAATCATGTATTTGAGGGTAATCATGCATGTGAGGGTAATCATGCATGTGAGGGTAATCATGTATGTGAGGGTAATAATGTATTTGAGGGTAATCATGCATGTGAGGGTAATCATGTATGTGAGGGTAATCATGTATGTGAGGGTAATAATGTATTTGAGGGTAATCATGCATGTGAGGGCTATCATTTATGTGAGGGTTATCATGCATGTGATGGCTATCATTTATGTGAGGGTTATCATGTATGTGAGGGTAATCATCTATTTGAGGGTAATCATGCATGTGAGGGTAATCATGTATGTGAGGGTAATAATGTATTTGAGGGTAATTATGCATGTGAGGGTAATCATGTATGTGAGGGCTATCATTTATGTGGGGGTAATCATGTATGTTGTCATGTATGTGAGGGTAATCATGCATGTGAGTTTAATCATGTATGTTATCATGTATGTGAGGGCAATCATGCATGTGAGGGCAATCATGTATGTGAGGGCAATCATGTATTATGTGAGGGTAATCATGTATGTGAGGGTAATCATGTATGTGAGGGTAATCATGTATGTGAGGGTAATCAAGCATGTGAGGGTAATCATGCATTTGAGATTAGTCATGTATGTTATCATGTATGTGAGGGTAATCATGTTTTATGTGTTGGTAATCATGTATGTTATCATGTATGTGAGGGTAATCATGTATTATGTGAGGGCAATCATGTATGTGAGGGTAATTATGTATTTGAGGGTAATCATGCATGTAAGTTAGTCATGTATGTTATCATGTATGTGAGGGTAATCATGTATGTGAAGGCAATCATGTATGTGAGGGTAATAATGTATTTGAGGGTAATCATGCATGTGAGGGTAATCATGTATGTGAGGGTAATCATGCATGTGAGGGTAATCATGTATGTGAGGGTAATCATGTATGTGAGGGTAATCATGTATTTGAGAGTAATCATGTGAGGGTAATCATATATGTGAGGGTAATCATGTATTTGTGGGTAATCATGTATGTGTGGGTAATCATGTATTATGTGAGGGTTAAAATGTATTTGAGGGTAATCATGCATGTGAGGGTAATCATGTATGAGGGGGTAATCATGTATGTGTGGGTAATCATGTATTATGTGAGGGCTATCATTTATGTGAGTGTAATCATGTATGTGAGGGTAATCATGTATGTGTGGGTAATCATGTATTATGTGAGGGTTACCATTTATGTGAGGGTAATCATGCATGTGAGGGTAATCATGTATGTAAGGGTAATCATGTATGTGAGGGAAATCATGTATTTGAGGGTAATCATGTATGTGGGGGTAATCATGTATGTGAGGGTAATCATGTATGTGAGGGTAATCATGTATTTGAGGGAAATCATGTATGTGTGGGTAATCATGTATTATGTGAGGGCTATCATTTATGTGAGGGTTATCATGCATGTGAGGGCTATCATTTATGTGAGGGTTATCATGTATGTGAGGGTAATCATGCATGTGAGGGATATCATTTATGTGAGGGTTATCATGCATGTGAGGGCTATCATTTATGTGAGGGTTATCATGTATGTGAGGGTAATCATCTATTTGAGGGTAATAATGAATGTGAGGGTAATCATGTATGTGTGGGTAATCATGTATTTGAGGGTAATCATGCATGTGAGGGTAATCATGTATGTGAGGGTAATCATGTATGTGTGGGTAATCATGTATGTGAGGGTAATCATATATGTGAGGGTTATCATGGATGTGAGGGCAATCATGCATGTGAGGGCAATCATGCATGTGAGGGCAATCATGTATGTGAGGGCAATTATGTATTATGTGAGGGTAATCATGTATGTGAAGGTAATCATGTATGTGAGGGTAATAATGTATTTGAGGGTAATCATGCATGTGAGGGTAATCATGTATGTGAGGGTAATCATGTATGTGTGGGTAATCATGTATGTGAGGGTAATCATATATGTGAGGGTTATCATGGATGTGAGGGCAATCATGCATGTGAGGGCAATCATGTATGTGAGGGCAATCATGTATTATGTGAGGGTAATCATGTATGTGAGGGTAATCATGTATGTGAGGGTAATCATGTATGTGAGGGTAATCATGTATTTGAGGGTAATCATGTATGTGAGGGTAATCATGCATGTGAGGGTAATCATGTATGTGAGGGTAATCATGTATTTGAGGGTAATCATGCATGTGAGGGTAATCATGTATGTGAGGGTAATCATGTATGTGAGGGTAATAATGTATTTGAGGGTAATCATGCATGTGAGGGTAATCATGTATGCGAGGGTAATCATGTATGTGAGAGTAATAATGTATTTGAGGGTAATCATGCATGTGAGGGCTATCATTTATGTGAGGGTTATCATGCATGTGAGGGCTATCATTTATGTGAGGGTTATCATGTATGTGAGGGTAATCATCTATTTGAGGGTAATCATGCATGTGAGGGTAATCATGTATGTGAGGGTAATAATGTATTTGAGGGTAATTATGCATGTGAGGGTAATCATGTATGTGAGGGCTATCATTTATGTGGGGGTAATCATGTATGTTGTCATGTATGTGAGGGTAATCATGCATGTGAGTTTAATCATGTATGTTATCATGTATGTGAGGGCAATCATGCATGCGAGGGCAATCATGTATGTGAGGGCAATCATGTATTATGTGAGGGTAATCATGTATGTGAGGGTAATCATGTATGTGAGGGTAATCATGTATGTGAGGGTAATCAAGCATGTGAGGGTAATCATGCATTTGAGATTAGTCATGTATGTTATCATGTATGTGAGGGTAATCATGTTTTATGTGTTGGTAATCATGTATGTTATCATGTATGTGAGGGTAATCATGTATTATGTGAGGGCAATCATGTATGTGAGTGTAATTATGTATTTGAGGGTAATCATGCATGTAAGTTAGTCATGTATGTTATCATGTATGTGAGGGTAATCATGTATGTGAAGGCAATCATGTATGTGAGGGTAATAATGTATTTGAGGGTAATCATGCATGTGAGGGTAATCATGCATGTGTGGGTAATCATGCATGTGAGGGTAATCATGTATGTGAGGGTAATCATGTATGTGAGGGTAATCATGTATTTGAGAGTAATCATGTGAGGGTAATCATATATGTGAGGGTAATCATGTATTTGTGGGTAATCATGTATGTGTGGGTAATCATGTATTATGTGAGGGTTAAAATGTATTTGAGGGTAATCATGCATGTGAGGGTAATCATGTATGAGGGGGTAATCATGTATGTGTGGGTAATCATGTATTATGTGAGGGCTATCATTTATGTGAGTGTAATCATGTATGTGAGGGTAATCATGTATGTGTGGGTAATCATGTATTATGTGAGGGTTACCATTTATGTGAGGGTAATCATGCATGTGAGGGTAATCATGTATGTAAGGGTAATCATGTATGTGAGGGAAATCATGTATTTGAGGGTAATCATGTATGTGGGGGTAATCATGTATGTGAGGGTAATCATGTATGTGAGGGTAATCATGTATTTGAGGGAAATCATGTATGTGTGGGTAATCATGTATTATGTGAGGGCTATCATTTATGTGAGGGTTATCATTTATGTGAGGGTTATTATGTATGTTAGGGCATTCATGTATGTGAGGGCAATTATGTATGTGAGGGCAATCATGTATGTAAGGGTAATAATGTATTTGAGGGTAATTTCGCAAGTGAGGGTAATCATGTATGTGAGGGTAATCATGTATGTGTGGGTAATCATGTATTATGTGAGGGCTATCATTTATGTGAGGGTAATCATGCATGTGAGGGTAATCATGTATGTAAGGGTAATCATGTATTTGAGGGAAATCATGTATACATGTTATCATGTATGTGAGGGTAATCATGTATTATGTGAGAGTAATCATGTATGTTATTATGAATATGAGGGTAATCATGTATTATGTGAGGGCAATCATGTATGTGAGTGTAATCATGTATGTGAGTGAAATCAATATTAATAAATTGTCAAATGACATTATGGAAATACTTTGTGACATTTTTCTGTAATTTAAAAAAAAGACAAATGTCCTATAGGTAAAATAATACAACACTTTAAACAAGCTGTCCTACACACTCTACATTTCTCTTTGTTCTAACTGTCTGACTTTAATCCCCTAAAATTCTTCACCATGAGACTTCTTCCAATGATACTGTAGCTGATAGAATGTTTGCCTATTTCATAGTTTACATTACAAATTAGTTTTATCTATACCACTTTTCAACCTGTACCTGATGCTAACTAGAACTCTGCGAGTCGGATGTGTCGCCTGACAAATTATTTACTGTCAACATTATAGCTGGTAGATTGGCATTTTATTCATTTATAGACAATGATGTTGCCATTTAACTTTCAAGTGTAGGTGGCATTTGATAGTTTACGAGATATGCCACGGACAAAACTTAAGCAAGAAAATTAACAAAGGGCAATAACTCTAAAAATATGGCAGCAAGAGTAACGGTTCTTGTGCACTGCACTTGCCCTCAATGAGTTCTATCTAGCTATGAAGTTTCAAGTTGATACCTCTTATATTCTTCAAGATATGCCCTGGACAAAACTAACAAAGGGCAATAACTCTAAAAATATGGCAGCAAGAGTTACGGTTCTTGTGCACTGCACTTGCCCTCAATGAGATTTATCTAGCTATGAAGTTGATACCTCTTATATTCTTCAAGATATGCCCCGGACAAAACTTTAAGCATGAAAATTAACAAAGGGCAATAACTCTACACATATAGATGCAAGAGTTACGGTTTTTGTGCACTGCACTTTCCTTCAATCAGATATACCTACATATGAAATTTCAAGTTGATACCACTAATAGTTTAGGAGATATACCCCGGACAAGCGAAAATGGGACGCGGACGCCGCCAACGCCGCCACCGACGCCGACAAAAGTAACCCCTATATGTCGTCTTTTCAGGCGACACAAAAATGATGTTGTTGTTTTTCAGTTGAAAATGTGAAAATTCTACTATTAAAACTAGAGCTGTCACATGAGTGACGAATACCCCCAAATGCCGCCTGGACACAGGAATGGCAAACCATTCCTTTGAAAAGAGGCCATAACTCCAAGGTTACTGCACACTGCATCTTCTTTTATCATGCATGTATTGTTTTATTTAAATCTGTTGAGTAATTTAGAAGTTACACTGCTGACAAGAAAATCTAGCTGATGCTCTAGCTGATCTCTTCTGGAATAAGACAAAACAGTTTTTCTATTTTCGTAACAATGCACAAAAAAAACCTTTACTCCACTGGCCCCATTTTCAATCACAAGCATTGTCTTCACAGAGGCTGCCTATACAGCAAGTTTCATCACAATATCTCATGCCCAATTAAAGTTATGAAGCAGAAACCATTTTTCTATTTTGAGTAACAGTGACCTTGACCTTGGCCCCACCAGCCCCAATATCGAACTTGACCTGTATCTTCTGATGTTACACCTGTGTACCAAAAAATGTTCAAATCCGTCAAGCCTTTCATGAGTTATCGTCCGGAAACCGTTTTTCTATTTTTAGTAACAGTGACCTTGACCCCACCAGCCCCAATATCGAACTTGATCTGTATCTTCTGATGTTACACCTGTGTACCAAAAATTGTTCAAATCCGTTTAGCCTTTCATGAGTTATCGTCCGGAAACCGTTTTTCTTTTTTAGTAACAGTGACCTTGACCTTGGCCCCACCAGCCCCAATATCGAACTTGACCTGTATCTTCTGATGTTACACCTGTGTACCAAATTTTTTTCAAATCTGTCAAGCCTTTCATGAGTTATCGTCCGGAAACCGTTTTTCTATTTTTAGTAACAGTGACCTTGACCTTGGCCCTATCAGCCCCAATATCGAACTTGACCTGTATCTTCTGATGTTACACCTGTGTACCAAAATATTTTCAAATCTGTCAAGCCTTTCATGAGTTATCGTCCGGAAACCGTTTTTCTATTTCTAGTAACAGTGACATTGACCTTGGCCCCACCAGCCCCAATATCGAACTTGACCTGTATCTTCTGATGTTACACCTGTGTACCAAAAAAATTTCAAATCTGTCAAGCCTTTCATGAGTTATCGTCCTGAAACCATGAAAACCGACAGACCGACCAACCGACAGACAGACCGACCGACCGACCGACCGACAAGCTCACTCCTATATACCCCCTCAAACTTTGTTTGTGGGGGTATAATCAGGGTAACAGGATTTTATATAGAAAAGTGTGAATTATCAACGTCAACAGCATTACAAGTTTGATGAACAATGATCACGTCAAGTTTAGTGTGACCTTGACTTAAGAAGATGGGACACGGGTCTTGCATGTAACACATCATTTTGGCAAGTGAAACACATGTGGCAAGTTATTCAATATATGTCCATACAAGAGAAAGTTACAGCCCGGACACGAGAAGTTGAGAAGGACTAACGGACAGACGGACAATGCGATCTTAATATGCCCACCTTTGGGGGCATGAAAATAGTTCAAGTAATTCTTTTCTTGGGTCAATTTAAAAGAAATATATATAAATGTTACTTTAATAACAATGTCGGGTATTTAAGGTAAGCAAATAAACATAAAATAATTCCTACTCAATTTAATGTTGTCCACTTCCATGCAATTATATAATATATATGTTGATTATGAAATTCGTCCAATTATCCAACATTATTTTTAACAGAATTGTGTCGCAAATTATGTATTTTGTTACATAAATGCCATTTTTAAAATAAAATGCGCAATTGTCAATGTAAATGAATGGAATGAACTTTCAACAAATAAAATGGCTTCACTATTTTAATTATCATCTGCAGAAAAAAGGGCTATAACTCTGTTAAAAATGAACCGGATATACAGCAAAGAAAACTTCATTTACAATCATCCACCCATGATGCCTTATCATCTTTAAGCTTTCAAAACTGGCATGGGTTTTACTATACCCTTAAAAGGGTATTTATTTATTATGTGAAGCATTCTTGTGTAATAAACTCCTGTTTTGCCTATTAAGAATTTGCTTCATTTTTGTCTAGCCAATCAGGTATAATGTGTGCAGATACATGTAAGAATAGATGAACAGTGCAGTGTCCAGTATTAGAATAATTGCCTTTTATTTTATTTTCTATATACAGTATCTTGTTGAACTCCTCATTCATTCAGCGCGCTCGACTACGCCGCTTTAACTTAGAAGTGAATACAATAAAAATGTAATATTTGCCTGTCAAGTTTGCATGTTCCAAGTTACAATGAAGTCCTTATAGTAGTAATTAAGTGCCAGGACAAAATTTACAATCCCATTGAAGTCCTCCATAAACTCTTCCTACATATTAAGTTTAGTCACAGTATGTCAACCATAACTAAAACAGAAATATATTTTAAGAAACAGTGACCTTGACCCTAGGGGCCCAAAAGGCAATTGAAAAAACTGAATTCATTTAGCGGTAAGTTTTCATATATGGTGATTTTGATGGTGACTACAAAATTAAAGTCACATAAGGACCACCAATACTTCAAGATAACCCTTAATAACTTATATTTTTTTAATATCTTTCAAATGTTTTTGTTTTGTAAGATTTTGTTCTGTAAATCTGTTGTTTTAACTGACCTCGAAGTAAATAAGTTGTAACATGGATATTGTTTCTAATTAATGTCACAGATGTTGCCCAACGCAAGCATATAGAGCTATAAAAATGTGTTGTGACTTGTGCTAAGCAGTCAATATTAAAAGGGAAATATTTTAGAACTTTAAGAAATATGTTTTGACTCAATTATTTTCCTGACTAAATATTTTTCCATACAAGTCAACAAATGTTAATGAATTTCCTACTATATCTGCTCTTAATTTTGGAATGATTTTGTATTTTTAGCTACTTTATTCCAGGGGTAAACCAATGGATATATTTTGGTGGTATTCCTCGAAAAGTTTACGGCTGGTATTCCAGTGGTATTGTGGAGTACCAGCCTTAAACCTTAAGTGGAAGATCACCAAAATTCACCGCTGATATACCACTGAAATTCCAGTGGTATACTGCCAAATTTTTTACTGGGGACCTCACCTGAACAATGTCTGAATATTTCTCTGAATTCATTCTGAGAAACTTGTCTGAACAACCCTCTGAATATTGTCTTACCAGTCTGAATTATGTCTGGATTGTTCCATTTTCAGCCATTTTTCAGCAGCTCAGCCAATATTCAGAAATAAAAGTCTGAATAAAAAGTCTGAAATTTAACTGAGCAGTGTTGTCAGACATAATTCAGAAACATATAACAACGCTGATTTTTTTCTGAATTAGTGTTACACACTTGATACAGCTTTGGCAATTTCAGGTTATCAGCACACATTCAGCAATGATTCAGATGGTATTCAGACAAATTTTCAGCAAAATTCAGATGATATTCAGACCATACTTTTTCATGAGAATGACCATTTTTCCTCAAAATGTGCTGTGTGTTTTGGTGAACATTTGAGATGATTTTAAAAAAAATATCTAAGCATTAATTGTTAGAATTTAAGAGATGTATCTACATAATATGTTCAGTTGAATTATTTATACAGGTATTTGATTAGAATGCTAAAATCAGGACCATCTTCAGTTGCACATTACAAGATTACCTGAGCTTGCTTAATTGCTCGCAAAAATGCTCGTAACGTGCTTAAACAAGCTCGTAAAATTGCCCGGTACGAGCTTGCAAAATTACTCGTTACGAGCTTGCACAAGCTCGCGAAGTGAATTGTAACGAGCTCATCAAGCTCGTAATATTGCTCATACAAGCTCGTAAAGCTGCTAGTGACGAGCTTGTACGATCTTGTTTTTAAGCTTGTACTATCTTAATTTTGAGCGTGTACGAGCTTAAACGAACACGTACGAGCTCGTATTTGTTTCTAGTTTAAAGCTCGGGCGCGCTTGCTCGCGAACTAGATTGGGAAGTTGATCGTACGATCCCTTGACAAGCTCGTCTTCTAGCTCGCGATTTTCATAAGGGAAGGTAATTATAGAACAATACTAATTGTTATTGTCAGTATCATCATCATCAGCAGCAGCAGCAGCAGCAGCATCAGAAGCAGCAGTAGCAGCAGCTGCAGCAGCTGCAGAAGCAGCAGCTTCGGAAGCATCATCATAATTGTTATCACCATCATAGAGATATCACCATCATCATAATCATCAGTATTGAATAACCATACCGAATTAAAAAAGAACTGCGACTAGAAAATGTGACCACAAACATAAACAAATAATTTGTATTTCTGACTTTGATTGATATAATACAGGTACATAAAAAAAAACACTGAACTCTTCTTTCACAGACCAAAACATCATGAAAGTTTAGGAAAAGAGTCAGTCATGCGACAGCACTTGTAATATTGTCAGCCTGAATGAAAATTTGCCATGTTTGTCAAATTACTTCCAATTTAAATTCATTTAAGAACTATGCTGCAGTCTTCATTTAACTCTTCTAAGTTATGATGCCTGGGAAAAACTATTTAGATAAATTCAATGTAAAAAAGGCTATAACACTGCAACAATGTTGTCAAAAGTTATAGTTTAAAATAATGACTTGTGCTGTATTTCGAAATAATGAACCGGATTATGAATCTGACCGCTTAAATCCTTTTTCTTTATTATTTATGTCCATACAGCATAATATATTTCCAACCTATATGATATAATGTAATTCAAAATGTTCAAAAATGTTTTATATTAAGATTTCCTCAAATGGTAGCTAAATATGGGACTTATACAATTGATTTCATTTCCGATTCAAAATGCATGGCATGACAATCAGGCGACATATTATACAACTGACAGGCAAAGAGGCATTTGGTATAAGTAAGTATTGGACCACATCTGAAAGAGTTTTCATTGTTTTTGTCCAATCATTAATCCTCAAATCAGAACAGTTTCCAGTAGGAAAATTCTTACCATGCAATAGCCTGTACGAAATTTTCCAACCGTAAAACATACGTAAAACTTTAATTTTTACGTACGGAATCATGGAAATTACGCCCAGAATTAAGGAAAATAATGAACGATTTACGTGTGCTAAGCAGACGGAATCTGACCGTAAAAGTGGACGTAATATTTAAATTAACCGGAATTTTGGAACAGGAATTTTTCAAAAATCTGACCGTAAAATGGCACGTAATATTTAAATAAACCGGAATTTCGGAACAGGAATTTTTATAAAATTCTGTGCGTAAAAATTTCCGTACGTAAAATTAAGATAGAATTTACGTGTGCTAAATGGACGGAATCTGACTGTAAAAGTGGACGTAATATTTAAATTAACCGGAATTTTGGAACAGGAATTTTTCAAAAATCTGACCGTAAAATGGCACGTAATATTTACTGTAACTGGAATTTACAACATTTCTAGAACTCAATTCATTGCTTTTCACTACACCCTTCCCTAAATTTGCCACGAATTGGACGTGGAAAATGGGTGGCAGTTGGTGGAGTATTGGAACGGGTGGCACTTGGTGTAAAACGATGAAAAACAGAATAAAATGGGACTTTGATCTAATTTTTCACCATTTTCCATTGTTCACGTATTGGAACATTTTCCACCAAATGCCACGTGGCAAATTTTTTCACCAAATGCCACCCTAACGTGGCACTTGGTGGAGTATTGGAACGTTTTCCACCAAATGCCACGTGGCAAATTTTTTCACCAAATGCCACCCCAACGTGGCACTTGGTGGAGTATTGGAACGTTTTCCACCAAATGCCACGTGGCAAATTTTTTCACCAAATGCCACCCCAACGTGGCAGTTGGTGGAGTATTGGAACGTTTTCCACCAAATGCCACCTGGCAGTTGGTGGCAAATTTTTCACCAAATGCCACCCCAAGGTGGCAGTTGGTGGAGTATTGGAACAATTTTCCATCAAATGCCACGTTCAGTTTCTTTGATCTTTTTTCACCAAATGCCATGCCAATGTGGCAGTTGTGGAAATTACGTGGCACATGGGGGAAATAAAATCATGGGATTTATGAAGTTTGCATACAACAACCTAAGAACACCAAAAAACATTTCTTTGCAGTCATTTAGTTTCATATGTACACAAAATTACAAAGGATCACAGTTGATGGTGAAGAGCTGTCTGCATTTCTACATTTGGAGAAATCCTGAAAACAGTTTTAGTATTATTTATTTTGGAGGTTTCATTTTAGCTATCATTATTCAAAATATATTTTAAAATTAGATGCATAAATTAAATGACAACATTAAAAACATACTCTTAAATAAGTTTCTTCAGCTTTGGGCCTAGCCATATTAATACCAAGTATAACAACAAAATGATATACCATAACTAATTATAGAATTCAGCCTCATACATTGAATCATTGCAAATATGTTTTACAAGAGCACTTGTCTGTTGTATTAGCAATGACAATACAGGTAAAAAGTTAATTTAACTACCAGTTTTGGTATTTTGAATATTGAAATGTCAATAACCTGTTTCTTTTCTTTAGTGATGCAGTCATTCGGTTGTTGTTTTCTGCAAGTTTGGCTATACTTCTTCTGCTATAGAAGTCCCCTATTCATATTTCTTTCTGAAAAAGCGATCATTTTAATAAATCTGTTCTATATAACAGGGTTTGCCTCACAGAAGAATGTTATTTGTTCTACAATTTGTTCTACAAATGTCTTTGGAAACATGTGTACACCAAGATTCACTTGAATATCTTTATTTTTTCAAAATCATGCAGCCAACAACATGAATTACACCAAGGCTTTGTCAATACCATTAACGATTTTTCTTAAAAACACACACACCCTTTAGATCATATACATCTTCTTCATCTTTTCTTGACTGGCATTTAATATTGTTTATCTCACCCTTCATAGCACTTAGCACTTTTAAATAAGTATAAGCTAATAAAATATGATAAAACTTTGAGGTCAGTCTTCATTTAAGTTATTGTAATATTCAAATATTTACCAAAAAGGTCTTAGAATCTTGTCCAAGTACATTGTCATCCTTATGGGGGGGGGGGGGGGGGTTGTCTGGAAAAAATGTGTATAACATTTCTTTATACATCTTCAACTTCATTGTTCAAATTGAATGATAATTTTTAAACTTAGTACATTGCTTGACTGAGTATTTGTCAATTATTTTGGAATAAAGTGAAACATACTTGACAGTGACATGCATAAAGCTTATCTCTTAGTCAAACTTTAAACAAAGACAAAGAGCCTAATATGTGTAAAAATTAAATAAAATGATAAGTCATGATCTTTTTTGGATGTTAATATGATAAAAAAAAACCAGTTACCTTATAATCAATCCATTTTATTAAACAAAACTGCACAATTTTTTTTCTCACTATTTAAAGTTCCAGAAAATTAATACTAGTAACTGTCAGAAGATTCAAATATTTTGAGGAGATTTTCCAGCAGAGAGGTCATTCCGAGTTTAAATCAAACATTAATGGGATCCCTGTACCTTTGGGGAAATAGCAACAGAGCACATGTACACAGAAAATTAAGTTTAACTCATCATTATCATGATCATGATAATCATCATCACATTGTTGTTGTCGTTGTCATCATCATCATCATCATCATCATCATCATCATCATCATCATCATCGTCACCACCACAACCACCACCACCACCACCACCACCACCACCACCACCATCATCATCATCATCATCATCATCAATAACAACATGTTGTTGTTGTTGTCACCACCACCACAATCATCATGATCACTATCACCACCACCACAATCATCATAATCACCAATACCACCACAATCATATTCACCAACACCACAATGAACTACCAACAACAACACAATTGTCAAAAACCAACCACCACCACCACAATCATCATAATCACCACCACCACAATCATCATAATTACCACCACCACCACCACCACCACCATCATAATCATTATCAATAGAACCACCAACATCATAATCATCATCAATAGAACCACCAACATCATAATCATCATCAATAGAACCACCAACATCGTAATCATCATCAGTTTAACCTGAGCAACATTACCAGTTAGTTTTAAATAGTAGCATATGTAATGATGCTAAAACAGCAGCATGAACAGCAACTGTCGTAAATTCTATTATTATTCCATCATGATAAGTAATGGTTCCATTTTACAGAACTCTTGAGATTTTCTAAGTCTTTTTTCACCAAATGCCACCCAAAAAATTAACTAAGTTCATTTTTTCACCAACTGCCATATGAAAAATTAACTAAGTCCAACTTTTTCACCAAGTGCCACATGAAAAAAAAACTGAGTTCAATTTTACACCAACTGCCACCTCCAGTTGGGTGGAAATTTCATGGCAGTTGGTGGAATTCTTGATATTCCACCAAGTGCCACCCATTTTCCACCAAGTGCCACCCATTTGCCATGGATTTGGGTGGCATTTGGTGGAAGTTGGTGGCAAATTTAGGGAAAGGTAATGCCTGCTTTAACTTTTCCAACTCTTGTCTAAATAAAATAATATAATTTTCTTTCATATTATTTATTATATTATATACTTTATTTACATTTCCATGAGTTTATTTTTTTCTGATTTTAAAATCAATACACTGATTATAATGATATAATCTGCAATATAAATTTATCATGAAATAAAGAGACACTAATTCCTAACAAAGACTTATTTGAAAATAAAAGTTATAGTGTTTTGGAATCGTCTGTGAGTTTTATGTCAATTGTTATTTTCACTTTTTTAACACAGACTCAACTTGCTGGATTGATGATGCCTTTTTTTCCAGTCTAGATCCAAATGTATTCTGACCAGCAACTATGACGTCACACAATCTGCAGTAAAATTTAATATCATGTAAAATTATGTTATCACTAGTATCAAAATGCATCATTTTTAATCCATTTATACATTCTCAAGCACACTTTATCATCCTCACAGCTTAAAGTGACTCTCTCATGACTTTGGACCAACAATAAGTTTTCCCGGTTATGCATCTGAAAACACTTATTTATCATTATTTTACTCTATCATATCAAAATTGCAGAAACAAATACAGTTAAAGTATAAAAAAGGATTTCGGTTAAAGTGGAGTTCGAACCAATGCCGTTTAAGTCAAGAAATTATTAGAAAACAGCAGGCTTGTCCACACAGCCACCAGGACTTATACAGATTGGTGGATATGTTGACAAGGACATGCCCAGCAGTCAAACCCTGTTTTATGGATCTGGGCAATGGCTAGAAACATGCAACAAAACACAAATGCAAACATTCAACCAACATAGCCTGTGTTTTAATTACCCGCTACATAAAGATGTTACTCATCACAAATGTGTTTTTGTTGTTTTTTACATGAGTAACAATACTGCTTTAAAACTATAAGACTATAAAATCAGCATGATTTCCATATAGATATATTTCTTTCTGAATTAAAATACAATCCTCCACAAACCTTTTTTGAGGGTAAGGTCTGCTTTATATGCTCCAACTGTTACTTTCAGATCTTGTTTTCTCCCTCGTCATTGAATATTAAAGCCATCTACAAGCATTTTAACAAAGAATAACATACATATACAGAAAAACATAATTAAAACTCACAATTTTACTGTCAGACTTGTCACTTACAGTTTCTTAAGTTGATAGTTATTTAAGTTATCTATACACTTTACTTTTTATTATGCAATGCATCATGCATGTACATTTATATGGCTTTATGACAAACTCAATTTAAACATTTCCCTTTTCCACATACAAATGTAAGGTTATGACCATGTTTTCTATACAAATACAATCTGAAATACCATGTGTTATGAACTCACAGTGAGGGGAATAGCATTATTTTACTTATCTATAGCATAACTTTTTAAAAGACTCATAATTATGTAACAAATAGGAAAAAATGAATGACATATAATTTAAGATACATTTTGAAATAAGTGTTTACCTTCAAACCATGAGAGATCCTGATTATATCCAGCAAAACAATAAGAATCTTCAGAAGGTTAAATCACCATGGCTGCCGTGTTTACATCAAGAAAACCAGAAAACCCGCTTGAACATTTGAAATCCACTGATCTAATTGGCTACTGAGCCCTGATTCACTGCATACTCACTGAAATTTTCTGCCTGACCTTAGATAATCTGATAAGCCCAGGCAATATGTACTGTGAGAAATAGCTTGGCCAATAAACAGAGCACACTGATAAAAGCCAAAAGGCTTCTAATTTCTAAAGAATACAAAACTGAATTATTTATGTTCTTGTTTTGCTTTAGAAAAGTGTATAGTGTGTAAGGTTAAAGAACAATTAACATTAATAAGGTTATAAACCAATAACATTAGAATGTATGTTTATCTTTTTGTGCTTTCTTAAACTTATGAAATGAAAATTTAATAATAAAAATAATAATAATAATAATAATAATAATAATAATAATAATAATAATAATAATAATAATAGTAATAATAATAACAATAATATTAATATAAATAATAATAATGATAATAATAAATAAAAAAATATAATAATAATAATAATAATAATAATAATAATAATAATAATAATAATAATAATAATGAAAACAATAATAATAATAATAACAATAATATTAATAATAATAATGATAATAATAAATAAAAAAAATATAATAATAATAATAATAATAATAATAATAGTAATAATAATAATAATAATAATAATAATGAAAACAATAATAATAATAATAACAATAATAATAATAATAAATAATGATAATAAATAGATGATATTAATAATAAAATTAATTATAATAAGAAGAATAAAAATAAAGACAAATTCTGATGATGCACAATTCAACATAAAAGTCATTAAGAAAAAAATTGAAGTCCCTATTTACGGCCAGAAAAATAAATTTTACGTCTGTCATGTAAAACTTACTCTGTTTTAGCAGTGAAAAGTATTTCAGAAATTTTCTAAGTTTGAAATTACGGCCAGAATCAGTTTCCAACCGTAATTTTGTATATTTTCTGTACGGAAATGAATGAAGCTCCAGTCCAGGTACATAACTTTCCTGCCCACAAATAAATTACTGCCAGATTATGAGCGTAAATATGATATTCCTGCCACTTTCCTGCCAAATTCTGGCCGGATTCCTGCTGAAAATTTCGTACGGGAAGTTGAATGCAGATAAATAACAACAATGTTTATGAGGATATGAAGGATTTGGCGTTATTTTCAGCTATTTTAACTGTGAACTAGTGCATTTTGTTAAATTTTGCTCCAATATCGAAATTAAAAGTTAACTGCGCCATTAATTAAGAACAGCTTTCGGGTTGCACACTGGATGCCCGCCCTCCACCAAAAACACAACACAGTACACACTACTTATCCATCAGAACACTAATTCTAGTTTTTTAACCTGTATTTGTTATTGTTAATAAGTTAAAATTGATTCCCTAAGAGTGGTGAAGTGTATTATTGTATAAATCATTATGATTCATATCAAGGGTAAATAAAAATGACTACCAATCTACTTGCAGCATAGGTTAAATTTTAATATACAATTGTACATCAGATGTTGTTTCGAGAAAATGGTCGAGGTGCTCCGATTGTCTTACCCCCGGTACTTAATATTGAAAGCAAAAATTAACAATATGGTACAAAACAGTTACAGCACCTATTTCCCTTGTAATTTAAATGAATTAAAACTAATAAATTGAATTAGTTGTATAATTTCAACAATAAAAATATGAAATCAGCTTATATATGATATCAGAAACAGACTGTTTTCACTATCAAATACTTAATAATAATGTCAATAGACTTTCAGAATGATGCACATAAAATCGGATGAGCCTCAGTTTATGAAAGTAGCAATGCCATATTTGCATTTAAATCACTAAAAACAAACCAACTTAATATCTTCTAATTTTCAATCAGACTTTAGCCTAGCTCTCTGAGTCACAACAATGATCACATATTTTATAATAAATTATAAAAATGATAAAATATGTTGAATTTGTTGAATTGAAAGGTCAAGATCCTGATTCTGCCAGGCAGATTCATCTCAAATGCACATAGATATGTGACCACATGCTTAATATGCCTTAGTGTTTATGCTCATGTCTCCATTAAATGAATCGACAGACAGATTGATGAAAATAACCGCCAACTTTTAATTAGTTCATTTATAAGTTATATACAGTTTCTTATCTAGCTGTTTTATACGCACTTAGCTAGTAAAGAGATATCCTTGTCAAACACTGAGAAATAAGTTGTTTTTTTACTTCAATAACTTTTATTAAAATTATTTAGTAGAGATATTTTACTGTAGCATTTGGATAATACACTGGGTAGTTATTACTGGCCACCAAAGACTATAATGATTGTTCATGATCGGCTGAAGACTATGTGAATAAATATCAAGTCCAGGATATCCATACAAAATTTGGCATGATTCACTAGACTCAGACTGATGTGACATCGCAGAGATTTGGTCATTACTGCAGATATAACGTGTACACTAATATTTGTAGTCTTTTTAACTGAAATTGTCACACTTTTTCAACTAATATTGTCACACTTTTGGTTTGTTCTGTGTTGTATAGAATAGTACAGATATTTGGCTAAATCTTAAAATAAAAGAGAAAAGATGCTTATTTCACAATAAAAATAAGGATTATAGTTAATGATATCATACAATCTTTTTTCCATGTCCAAACCTGTTTCTTGCTTGTGAACATATCGATAATATTGTATAATTTATTCATTCAACTGAGGAAAAATGTTTCTTGATTCAAATGAATATTTTTTTTCCCCTGCAAATCATGCTTAATTAATGAGATTTATCTTATGTTTCAACTATTTATTTCAGTTTTCAATCTTAAAAAATGGTTTCAGTTCACAGTTGCTAATATTATAGTCATTTAATCTGGTAAAAACATTTGGTAACTAATATACCGGGGTATATGAAGGGCAATTTGAAATCGGCAAATAGGACAGTAATTTGCAGTAATTAAATTTATTTGCAGCTTTTGTTCTAAAAGTGACCTATGTGCATAACTATTTTGTGTATTATATTATGAAGCATCATTTAAATAGTATAAATGCAATATAAACCATACTGAAAAATAAAATATCATATAGAACAGTTTCGTATAGTGAAACAATATTTTAGTTTTAGTGATTTTTGACTGCGAAACTGTTCTAAGTAACATTTTGTTATAAATACATATTTTAACAAGAGTGACACTCACAAAATACGCCCATCAATAATTTCTTGGATTCTAAGACAACTTACTGTCACATTGGCCCTTTGAGAAGCAAGCTTTTCAAGAAGCAAATGATTTCCCAAAGACGATCAACGTGTTCGGGATTTGAAAAACAACATTCATGTAAAAATCGTCTCCAAGAGATGATTCATCCTTAATCGTACCCAAGAGACAATCAGTGTGTACTTGGCAAAGCATTTATACCGGCAAACATGCGGACAACATTGTGGAGCCGCCCGCCCACCCGCCCAATTTTGACAAATTCAGGGGGCCATAACTCTGGAGTGCCTAGAGCGATTTGGCTGGTTATCGAACTTGACCTAGATATTTCACCAACAAACACTTTCATGAAGGTTGGTGGAAATTGGATGAGAAATATTCAAGTTAGAGAGCGGACAACATTGTGGAGCAGCCCGCCCGCCCGCCGCCCGCCCGCTATGGGTGTTCCCATAATACGGCCATCGTAAGATGGGCGCATAAAAAGGCATTGGTTAAAGTTTGAGTCATACCTTTATTTCTGACATCATTTTGAACTTTATTTCCGAGTTTAGTAACAAGAAAAGCCTAATTCAGCAAAATAAACAGTTTTTATATAATTTTGTGTTAATTTGTCAATGTTGGTTTTACAATTGAAATGCTGTTGTGATTGTAAAGGCATTTGTCTGGCACAAGTGTGGTTGACTGCTATGTAAGCGTATTTTAACCATATTACTGTATCAACCTTATCTGTATACATCACTGACTAAAGCAGACACAGGTGGACAATGCTATACATTCTCAACTACACCAGTTAATACAATTATGCATTTTTTTAGCAAATTTACAATTGTGATGTCACTATTTCCTATCTATAATAATAACTCAGATATGTAAAAATTCTACAATTGCTATAAAATCACATACATTCAACTCTGATTGTAGAGTTAACTTTCATTTTTATTCACTTCCATTTTCACAATCAACTGCTCTATTATACCCTTATTATCTTAATTTGGTATTTGATTGTCGTGGTCATGAAACCCAAGCTCTGTAATAGTGCTATAGATTAAAAACAACATGTATGTATATTACTCAAAATCATCATTTTAATTCATAATGTTTTATGTTCTTCAATTGGAATTCTCTGGAAAATAGTTGCAACTTTTTCAATAAAAATTATATTGTATGCAGACATGTGAACCTTTGGCAATGACAGAGAGGTAGATTTAGGTCACTTAAGTGGTAGGTAGGGTTCAAAAGCGATAAATTTCTTATTCCTTTAATTTTCAGTCAATAACAATGATTGTCACAATGTAAACAAAAACTTGATATTTGTTACTTTTTTTTAGATTTTCGGAAAATACACATAAAATACGTTATGGTTCCGAGTCATATCATGTCAGTGTTTTTGATTGAGAAACAGAAGGAATATTTATAACCAACGACTTGTAAAAACTAGATTATATTCAGTGCAGCTGCTAATAAATCAAATCAGACTGCCAAATCAGGTCAGAGTGTAAGTGCAGACGACTGCAGAATTGTGTATGTTAATTTTCCCCACCAAAATGTCGTAAAATTTTATAAGCCGTAGATAATTGGTAACATCTTGGAAATGTTTTCTTTTAAATGTTTTGACAGTTTTATAATGTCTTTGAGATAAACAAAAATGCTGATTAGTAGGATGCCAATTAACAAAGAATGCTTATTAGTGGTCTTTTGTACTGTACTGGTAACTAAGCAACGATCTTGGCCAAAGTGTAAAGTGATATGACAAGTTGTTTATTGCACCATGTTCTTTAAAGTGATAGAATTTTGAGGTTTTTAAAAGAGCATTTAAGAGTGATCTATTTTGATGGGTAAATGGTTAGACACAGGGGTGTCAAAAGCGGTATATTTTTCCTACCGCCAGTAGAGTTCACATGTATGTCGTATGCATTTCTTACGTATTTCTTTTTTCCTATTGAACAAACAGACAAGTAATTTTGCATGTACATATATGGTCCACTTCATTATTTTTCTAGCACATTACTTAATTTTTTTCTACCAGTTGTTACATTGACAAACGCCACGATTTTATGAATTTTATATCAGTCTCCAAATTAAATCAACTTTAAAATTTCTTTAGAGATGGCCATTTCCCTTAGATGATAAATAAGCAATAAGCAACGGCTTCCGCCATCTTGAAAATTGTGCGTGTAAATTTTTGGTTATTGTGAAATTAGCGTTAGGCTAAATAACACTAAATTCTATTTTCTTTCGGAACCCGTCTATATATATATCAGAGTGGGTCTGGAAAAGCACTGGAAAGAGTAGGTACATGGTTTTCCATGGAATTTCCAGAGATTTCCGTAGATTTCCAAAAATTCTCCAGAGCCACTTCTGGAAAACAGTGTGGAAAACTTCTGGGCATTGTTTATATTTCCGCTTAAACCCTGAAAACCTGTGGAAACAGTATGAAAAGTTGGGACTTAGAATATTTTCTGCCTGCTTATTCTCTGGAAAAAAAACTTTTTTTCTACAAAATTTGGACTTAGCTTTTTTTGTGAAGATTTCACGAGATTCTTTTTAAAGCTAGATCTAGGCATATTTTACTGAACATTTTTGTGGAGCAAAATTGTACACTTGGTCTTCTCCAGTCAATCATAAGCCCAGCTGGAATTTAAAATTATTAAGAATGAAATCATATTATTGAAAACTAATAATTTCTATAGATTCAACAGTCTGAAATTGACAATTTTATCAAATTGTATAGTTTTATTCTTTTCAATTTATTGCTTTAATTTGAAACCATGTAAATGATATTTATTTGATTTGATTTATACATTTTTATGAAATCATTTTTCCACCAAAATTAAAGAAAAAATTTTCTCTGAAAAACACTATTTATGCTATCAAAATGTTTAATAGAATATGTCAAAACTAGTTTAAACTGTGAGAATAAATATGATTTATTTGGTTTCAGATTTTTGAATAACTAACAAGGTGTAAGTGTAGTTTTATTATGTTGAAAATATTTGAGGTGATACGCAAACTTTAACGTAAATTCTAAGTCGAAAAAGGGGCATACTTCTGTCCAAATGCTTCATACAGTGACCTTCTCCTGTGTACAGGGTAGGGGCATGATGGTGAACAAGTGTGCAAAGTTTTAAAGCCATATGTCAATGGACTTTGAAAATATTTGAGGTGGTACGCAAACTTTAACATAAGTGGTTACGCCGACGCTTAGGTGACTAGGATTGCTCTCCTTATTCTTTGAATAGTCGAGCTAAAATCATAGAACACCTATATTTTCTGTTTCCTAGATCATTACTAATACTACCAAAAATGTATGTAAAACAAAACTCTGACTTTCATCAAAAGTTCATGAGCTGATTTTTTTTATATAATTGCGCAGATTGGTGGCTTTTTTTGTTGAGTTTAGCATTCACAACATTTGCACATCAAACACATAGTTCAATGCATAAGCAGACATACATGCAGTTTTTAAAGTAAACTAAAAATGAATTTTTAAGTTAACGAAGGGTACATGTTGCTGAAATTGATTATCTGTTATGCCAAACTTCCCGTGCCAAAAAAAAGCTCAGCTTTCTAAAAAGCGCAGCTTTAGCTTAGCTAAAGCTATGCTTTACAAAAAGCTGCGTTTTTTTAGCTAAGCTATTTTGAAAAAGCTTAGCAAAAGCTGTGTTTTTTATAGAAAGGTTAGCAAAAGCTGTGCTTTTTAATAATAGCTTAGCTAAAGCTATGTTTTTTCTCTAAATAGCTGCGCTTTTTCTTCAAAGCTGCGCTTTTTAAAAAAGAGCTGCACAAAAGCTATGTTCTTTTCTCTAAAAGCTGAGTTTATTCTTCTAAGCTGCGCTTTTTGTTTATGAAGATGCGTTTTTTAAATCAAAGCTTAGCTAAAGCTGCGTCTTTTGACTAGGTAAAAGATTGCCTCTTATAAAAGCTGCGTCTTTTTCATATTAGCTGCGTCTTTTCCAAAATTAAAGTTGGGTTAGTATTTCTTTAAAAGACTAAGCTTTTCAAACAAAAGACTAAGCTTTTCAAACAAAAGACTAAGCTTTTGGAGAAAAACAAAGGTTTATATTGTGAAATTCACTTTTCAAAATTTTCTTATTTATTTATAACACAGTTAAATAGAAATTCCAAATATTTTTTTGTGTTTTTTTTTATTCAGGTGTCTGAAAATATATAATTTTTCTAAATTCCTTTAAATTGTTTTGAAAATGTGTCCCATCTCGTCAGGTCCTGATTATTCTATTTTATTTTTTTTTTCATTTTAAACTAAAATTGAATCCATTTTGGTCAAGTTATTTTTTGTCTCTGTACATGCTGATTCGATTTAAAATAAGACAATTTTTGGCTGTCTTTGGCATTTAACCAGTGCCATTAAACTGGGTTTTTTATGTTTAAACTTTTTGCTACTCAGAGCTAGTTTCTGTAGTTTTTGGCATAAATATTTTGGCAGGAACATACATCTTTTTTTTATTGGCATCCCTTTTAAAAGTGTATCTTTAGTTTTATTGATAATCTACTGTCATTATAGAGTGCATTTTAAGTGTATCTTTTTACTAAGAAGTGCATCTTTTAGTTTAGGTAAAAAAAGTAGTATCTTTGTGTAATAAAGTGAACTATTATGAAATTACACACATAAATACAAGAATATGAATCAATCAAACAATCAATTAATCAATCAACCAGTAAATAAGCATTTTATTATTGATCAATATACGTTCAAACTAAAATAAAATAAAATAATGAAATAAAAAGAAAGCTTATTTTAAAAATCAAAAATGTATTATAATTTATTATTTAAATCAAAAGAACACATTTTACTTATAGGCAAGAATCACTTGCATGTAATAATAACATTTATAGAATTATTATTCCTTAAATTTCTTGTAATGCCACTACCAAATTCTTTGTCATTTCCTTTCCAATTTTACAACATGCATGATAAGCCTGATCTTATCTGATTGTACCAAGGATCAATTAAATCTCAGCATTTAGGGAGCCAATTTCAAATCAAAGCTACTGGAAGCCATTTTGTTGGGATTTCATTAAAATAATTTTGATGATGTTTTAATTAATAAATGAATTCACACCAATTAAAACAAATTTATAGTAAAGGTAGTAGTGAAGTAAAATAATGATCATTAGATCAGGTAAATATGAACTATGATTAGAAACATGACATACCACTATTGGATGATTTGTGATAAACTGACATGTGAAAGCACTCGGGTCATGGTATGTATTCTTTATTTCAGTTGTTAATTTCACTGTTATGACACTTGACTACTTGTTGGACTTTTATTTGTCAACTTTCAATCTAGTGCACATATTTTAATAAATAACAATGCTGTTGTAGATAGTAGATGGATGTAGGATTATTGGTCCCAGATAGTTGATTTACATAGTTTTAAAACTATCAAGATGCACTTGTTTTCATCCTTATATATATGTTAATATCATATTAACATATTAAGCTGAAATTGCCATACATATGCACACTAGCACCTTTGAAGCTATACAAATGATTACAGTGTTGGTTTTTGGAGGGGTCATAAAACTGCCATCTGCCACATGGCTTACCAGTTATTGGAAACTGGCCAAATTGGGTCAATCAATTTAAGTTAAGTACTAATAAAGTCATTACTTATTTAAAATATGATACCCTGTTTTATTCCAGAGCTGTCAGGAATCTCTAGATTTGACAAAAATATAACAAAAGATCCTTGAGACCACGGTCATTTTCAAATTTGTAGCTTTAACAGTTTCATGATTTTCTATCAATTATTTTTGCCACTGAGTAAAAGGTTATTTTATTATTGCTAAATTTGACAAATATGTACTTGTTTGTCTGTCTGTAAATATATTATGTCCAGTTACAAGGTGTCATGTTAAATTAAATATGAAATAATAAAAATATATGTTACACAAACTCATGTTTAGGAAATTTAAATTAAGCAAAATGTGTATGTATTTATTCAAATGTGTTCTATATATATATAAATATTTTTGTAAAAATGGACACTTTTAATGCAGGTAAAATGCACCTGAGTGAATTTGTGCTCTTTTTTAACACAGAAAAATACACTTTAAACACAGCTTTTTTCATAAAATTTGGGTGCAAAAGATTCCCTTTCAATCAGTAAAAAGGAAGTGTGTTTTAAGCACTTCTTTACTGAAGTGTGTTTAACTGCGTTTTTAACACCAAAATGCGCACTTAAAACGCAGTTGAGTGCGTCTTTTTCTAGAAGTGCGTTTTTGAAGGCAATTTTTAGTTGCTTATTGGAGATAAAAAACGCAGTTTTTCCCCGCACCTTTTAGTGCCCTTTTGCACAGAAGTGCGTTTTGAGTGCATTATTTTACCAAAAAAAAAACGGTTTAAACACACTTAGTGCATTTTTTTTTCTTTTATTTCGTTTCAAGCGTATTTTTTTTGGTTAAAAAACGCATTTTAGATACACTCAAGTGCGTTTTTAGTGCGTTTTTTTGTAAAACCTTTTCTTCACCTGTAGTATTTTTTATGAAAAAAGGAGCTACGTTTTTTTTAAAAAAAAGCTGCGCTAAATTAGCTAAGCTATTTGAAAAGCTTCATCATAAAGCTAAGCTTTTGGGCCATTCGCCATAAAGCTGCGCTTTTCATAATTAGCTAAGCTATTTTGAAGAAAAAACACAGCTCCATCCAAAAGCTAAGCTTTTTTGCCAATTCTGCCATAAAGCTGCGCTTTTCATAATTAGCTAAGCTATTTTAGAAAAAGCTAAGCTTTTGGGCCAATACCACCATAAAGCTGCGCTTTTCATAATTAGCTAAGCTATTTTAGAAAAAGCTAAGCTTTTGGGCCAAAACCACCATAAAGCTGCGCTTTTCATAATTAGCTAAGCTATTTTAGAAAAAGCTAAGCTTTTGGGCCAATACCGCCATAAAGCTGCGCTTTTCATAATTAGCTAAGCTATTTTAGATAAAAAAAGCTAAGCTTTTGGGCCAATACCGCCATAAAGCTGCGCTTTTCATAATTAGCTAAGCTATTTTAGATAAAAAAGATAAGCTTTTTGGCCAATACCGCCAAAAAGCTGAGCTTTTCATAATTAGCTAAGCTATTTCAGAAAAAGCGCAGTTCCATCAAGAAGCTAAGCTTTTGGGCCAATACCGCCATAAAGCTGCGCTTTTAATAATTAGCTAAGCTATTTTAGAAAAAGCTAAGCTTTTGGGCCAATACCGCCATAAAGCTGCGCTTTTCATAATTAGCTAAGCTATTTTAGAAAAAGCTAAGCTTTTGGGCCAATACCGCCATAAAGCTGCGCTTTTCATAATTAGCTAAGCTATTTTAGAAAAAGCTAAGCTTTTGGGCCAATACCGCCATAAAGCTGCGCTTTTCATAAAAATAGTTTAGCTATTTTGCCCAATATCACCAAGAGCTGAGCTTTTTTAAGAAATTAGCTAAGCTATTTTGGCAAAAAAGCATAGCTTTAGCGCAGCAGCTGTGTTTTTTTTTCAAAAAAGCTGCGTTTTTTCTATAAAAAAAGCTGTGCTTTTTCGGGCCAATACCGCTAAACTTTTAGCTATGCTTTTAGCTGTGCTTATAGCTCAGCTTTTAGCTTAGCTTTAGCGAACCTTTTTTGGCACGGGTTGCCTCAAATAATTAAAAAACAAATAAACCACATACATAATTTGAATTTTGAAACTTTAATTGTGTGTTTGTGAATACATTTTATTGACATATTTTTCTGTTATAAGGACACTCAACACCTATGTGTTCTCCTTTGATGTCAAACCTGAAGGCACAATAATGATAGGTATAAGAGTTTCATCAAAAACAAAAATTGACACTTTTTTCACATCTAATCCAATGTAGCTGTAAAATGTTTAAAGAACATAATGTTTAAAACATAAGGTTATTCTGACTAAAGAACATGTTTAATCATTAGAATCATAATAGCTAAGTGCTTGTGACAGAATTATTTAAAACAGGCTGTATCTTCTTAAAATGTTTTGTTGTTACAAGCAATTGGAATGACTTCTCAGAGACTAGGTGCATTTTCACTGACTTCCATATTTGAGGCCTCATCACAATAAGTTCGGTCCACATTTCTTTTATTTGTGCCTGGACAAATGTAATTAATTGTTGATTTTAAAATATATTTCAACCCCCAAGAAATTCAGTTGGGGCCTCAAAACGTGTGCTATAGTCTTGTGCATATTACAGCAAAAACTATGCATACACTTTTTTAACTAGATATAGAAAAATCACAATTCGGATGAGATTTGCCTTTAAATGCAATGTTATGAATCACTTTTAAGTCCCATTAACCAGTAATTGTGTTCATTGTGACAAGGGACATTGAAGCTCACTGCTTTTGGTAGACCTGAAGGAGCCCTGGAACTCTTGACATATAAACGTTTATACCACTAAGGCTTACCTTTCTTACAAAAGGCAATTCCTCCAATGATATCTACTATCACATCTCCTGCCTTTAACGCATATCCAATTATAATGTATATCTATAGGCCAACAATTGCAAACGCAGTCACATTCTGAAAACACATATTAAATAGTGAATATATAAAGTAAATAATAAACTTTTTTATATTACAGAAGCCAAAATCTGTGCATGTTTTTCTCTCAGTACATCTATTTCTATAATATATATACATTCTTCATTGACATTAAAAGTAAAGACTTTCCAGGAAAGCAGAGCAATAAATGTTATGCAAGACAAATTATATTCGTAAAAAGAAGATAATGAAATTTTAAGCAATGTTATATTTGAAAAAGTTAACCATATATATATATATATATATATATATATATATATATAGCATACCTTCTTCGCAACAGTCGTTTTTGCAAACTGTAAAGGAAGAAAACAGATAATATTTAAGTTTATATTTTTTTTTCTAATTTTTATATCAGTTGGGCATATAATGCAAAACTGCAATATGGTTGAGCCTTCACATATACTGTTGTTATATATATACAATGTATATATGTATTAATATACAACATGGGCAACAGTGCTCAAATTCAATTTTAGTTAGAAATATGTGCACATATTCTTATATAAATATGGTACAATTATAGAAAAAGTTTGAATAAGAAATAGAGTCATAAATAATTGTAATATAATGGCCATAAATAACTTTAAAGACTAATTTTACAACATTTTACAAAGATATCTCACATACCTAGGACGAAAAAGAGGATGACAGCAATAATGCTGTACACCAGATTCAAAACTACCCAACCATTCATGCAACGGTGGGCTTGCTCCCCCAAGTAATCTTTTAGCCATTTTTTTCTTCTAACGTCTGAAAATAAGCACATTAAAGTCAACATCATATAATAATATGTCTTAGGATGGCTATGTTGTAGGCTTGATAAATCAGGGTTTGTGATCAAAAGAAAATTCATTTTGATACTTCCATGAATACTAAACCTTTTATTGAGGTCACAAGATTCAACTATTGTGAGTTCAAACAAAAGCTGTCACAGAGACAGTGCGCTCGACTATTCCGCCGCTTTTCGGTGTATGGATTGAAAAGTTTTGGCGAAACATGCATGGATCACTGTTAGATTAGATTTCAATGCAATACATGATGTGCTGAGATATTTACATAAATTGAATTGGAAAATATTTGAGGTGGTACACAAACTTTAATGTAACTTCTAAGTCGAAAAAGGGGCATAATTTTGTCAAAATGCTTGATAGAGTTACCTTCTCCTGGGTACAGGTTGGGGGCATGATGGTAAACAAGCGTGCAAAGTTTCAAAGCCAGATGTCAATGGACTTTGAAAATATTTGAGGTAGTACGCAAACTTTAACGCAAAGTCTAAGTAGAAAAAGGGGCATAATTTTGTCAAAATGCTTGATAGAGTTACCTCCTCCGGTGTACAGGCTGGGGGCATGATGGGGAACAAGTGTGCTAAGTTTTAAAGCCAGATGTCAATGGACTTTAAAAATCTTTGAGGTGGTACGCAAACTTTAACGTAAATTCTAAGTCGAAAAAGGGGCATAATTTTGTCAAAATGCTTGATAGAGTTACCTCCTCCTGTGTATTGGTTGGGGGGGCATGATGGTGAACAAGTGTGCAAAGTTTCAAAGCCATATGTCAATGGACCCCGACGCTCAGGTGACTAGGATAGCTCTCCTTATTCTTCGAATAGTCAAGCTAAAAATAATTCTATAATCTGATCTCAGAGACATTGTTTTCAACCCAGCAAGGCTCATACTTTAACTTGATAAAGTAAAGATAAGTTGGAACCTTTAGCTATCTTTAATGAAATAAGTCTATTTAGTTTAATACCATTAAGTGCATGCAAAAAGTGATCTTGATCAACCCTATGGTATGGTAAAAGCAGGCCCTATGTTTTCATTTAAACATTTAGGAAATCTAACTATTTAGCCTCGTTTTCAATCATCTTGGCACACTTGTATCTCAACCTTGGCTTAATGGTCCAAAAACTGGCCCATATTTCAAGTTGAGACTGGTAAAAATTTGGCATTTTTTATAAATTAAGAACAATTATTCCTGGTCTACTGATCAGATTAGGAGATGAATACTTATAAATCAAGGACAACTCTTGATCTACTGGTAATATTTGGCCCAGACTTGACCATCACTGGTCTTGCATGTGGCTATATACAAAACAAGTGTCAAAGTTCCAATAAGATTGGTTACAAATGTAGATGCTAGAGTGGTTACACACTTATTATGGACAACAGACCATTGACAAAAGGCAATCACATTTAAAGCTCACTTATAGGTGGGCGAAAATCAGCCACGCAGTTCTAAAGGATAGATTTATTATTTGAAATTTAAAAACAAGTGACTTATAACATTTAGACATTGTTTAAAGACTATAAAGAAGTAAATGCTGATATTAATTGCTCTATTCCATCTGAGTCTAACAAGTTCACAGAGATAAACCTAGTAAGCGATTTTCGTAATTCTCGCATAAAATTGTCTAAATGCATAAATGTGAGATTTATTCATGCGCTCTCTTGCAGTTTGTGTATTTTGTGTCTTTTCATTTTTTTTTTATAAAAATACAGCATCCTCTTTGCCTCTTGTTTATTTATTAAATTATGCCATTCACTCAGCTGTCGTCTATGATTTGCCTGTTCTAAATTATCAATTTTTTTCACCGATATCATCTATACACTTGATTTCAAGCATTTTTGTGACCCCATTTTAGTTAACTTGGTTTTAATCTGCATTTAATAAGCATTTTCATTATCGGTCAAGCCTCTTAAGACCTCAATAAGTATCATCTTTACAATTAACATTCACCGAGGTATTTGGTGAATCAAACCTTATGATTCAGACAATCATTCTAAACCTTGAAAGATTATTTCTAAAAGATATTACAAATAAAGTAAACGACAAGGAAAATTCTTTAATGTGCATGATTTGTTAACTGTGGCATTGATTAACAATACCAATGGTTTGAATAATACTAAAAGTTCACATCAGTTTATTTTCAATACAAGTGTTTCATTTAGTCAGAGAAATAAACATACATAAATAATTGATATTATCATGAATTAAAAAACTGTTTAGGATTGTTTTATTACTGCATTATACATTTCTTATAAAAAAAAAATCACTAAAATTAAATTTCTCTCACCAATTTTTGACAAATGAGAGCAATTCACTCATTGAAAATCTGACATAGAATTTACCTTGAGTTCATTGTACTTTTTTAAAAGGACTAATTTAAGACACCAGATGGACCAAAAATCAGCTTAATACAGTATTTCCTCAAAACAAGCTTAGAATTGTAAATGTGAACTTATTAATATAAGTAGGAGGCTGATAATACATCATTTTACATGTATTGATTAAAGAATAAACAAACAATTCTGTTGCTGCCTCATCTGAGTTTCCCTGCTTAAGAAAATAGGCATAACGGTTTCCCAGATTAAATCATATCTGTATATGAGGACAGATAAATATACTTTTGCTATTTCTGAACTTTCTGGGATTTATGTGGTAGACAACCAAAGTAAATTTTGAATTTGAAAAATGTGCAAAAACTGCTATTTAAGATGCGTGTGTCATAATTATGCAATGTGATAATAAGTTAAAGATTTAATTTGTTGTACACAACAATGTCAATTTTATGTAAGTTTTTGACATTTATTTTTGCAATGGTATCATCTGTTGTCTAGTCCCTTTAAGCTTCATCAAAAAGTATTAAGTCATATTTACCTTTAAGTACGAATAAAGTCCAGCCTAATGATGGGAGACTAAAGAGAGTGGAGACGACTATCCACACAATTTTATGGATACAACAGTCACATTTGCAATCTGAAGTGGAAAACAAAAACATAAAAAGTTTTGAATTTAGTAAAACAAAATGCCAATTTGTAACTAACATTATAGTAACATTGGTGCTGGGTGAAGGACAGCTTCTGAATTTCTGTAAAGAACAAATAACTGACAGAAGTAAATTAATAAATGCTTCATTTAGCGAATTGACATTTTTTTCAGAAAATGCAAAAAAAAAACATATTTTTTTTGTAAACCACAGCCAATATTTTTCACCCCAAATTGACCAAAAACACTTGTAAATCTATGTTGCATTATAAACAATGCAAAAACATGTTATTGTACCCTTGTTTGGGAGTGTCCTCTTTGTTTTTGTCTACACAAAAACTCCAATATTGGAATGATAACCCATAAAATTTGGTGTACTAACCATTCTGTAACTACCATCCAGATATATAACAAGGCTAGTGATATGTTTAGCATACCCTATTTATAGGACGTTGTCCTTGACAACATGGTACAAAACAGTTCTATACCCAGTATTGGGTATTTACATAAACCTAAGGAACCTTAGAAGCATTTTTTAAGGGAGAATACAGTTATACTCATTCAGGATTATCAGTCCAAGGCCATACAAAAAAATGTTGGAATGTATGGTGGCAATTTTCTTTTAAGTTTACCATTTCATTTAAAGAGGAGCCAGGACGAAGGTAAAAACACTTAGTCCTATATAATTAGTAATGATAATCCTTTAAGATTACTACATTATTTACTTCAGAATAAGGTTAAATGAAATTCCCAAAAAATATTCATTTTATAGACCTGTTTCACGATTTTGGATTTGCCACAGACATACTATAACATCATCTTAAAATGCTCGCTTACTTTAACATTTTTGGAACAAATTCATAGAGAAAAAAAAATGGAGTGGCCTATGGTAAATTTAAGTGTTATATTAATCCAAGAGCAATACCTATATTGAACTACCAATTTCCTCTTCTTTGACCCCAACAAAAACAGGGGTGAAAAAATTTAAAAGCTTTGAGTAGCCAAATGTTACAATTAAACTGGAGTTCAAAACATTAAACATTATGACCTTAAGTTTTGAGCTGAACTATTGTAACAATTGATACAAGAGTTTTCATTCTACATGAACACACACATTTTGTCCACATTTGAAGAAGACTGGAACACTATATATAATTGCCTTTACAGTATCGTATCCACTGCTGGGAGGGGAAGGTGTTGCTCATTAAAAAAGTTAACATAGCAGACAACATGCAATAATAATATACAACTCACCATACGAGGACAGTAAGCGCTCTGACAGGTAAGGAAAAGAGAATCTGACAGACTTCTAAAATGCAGCACAGGCAGACATATATATAAGGGACAAACTTACATACAAAGCAACAAGTCTAGACTTAACTGAGGAATGTATAATATAGCATTACAATGGTTCCTACTACTTAAAATTTGCTAAGCATCAAAAAATGCCCACACCACTATGAAGTATGCATTTAATATATTTGCGATATGCTTATTGGATACGGTTTGGTGATGTATTGACATGATTACCAGTGTACACATAAGCGTCAATAACGGGTAAATCATTCGTGCATGGCATGGAAATGATGTACCCCTCGGTTTTCACGTTTTTTAGGTGCATTTAAAACATGTACTCGAAATGTGTAGGGTATTTAATCTTCACTTCAACTTAAAAATCTGAAGTTGTATGAGTTAATTATGGAAAACGGAAATGTTAGAAGACATTTGTCAAATGGAGAAATGTGGCGGGCAGTTGGGATGGTGGAACAAGGGGCTACCCATCGCCAGGTAGGGGAGGCCCTTGGTGTGCACCAAACAGTTGTCACCAGGGCCTGGGCGAGGTTTCTTCAGTATGGTACACCACTTAGGAGACATGCTGGTGGCAGAGAAAGGGCAACAACTGCAGCTGAAGACCGTTTTGTGGTTATTCAGGCTCGCAGAAGTCGTTTCGCGACAGCGACACAGCTTCGCGCCGACCTCCAGAATGCATCAGGGGTCAGAGTTTCTACTCAAACCATTCGATCTAGGTTGCACGAAAGTGGTCTTAGGTCACGAAGAGCGTGTATACGCATTCCGCTTTCTCGGAACCACTGCCAGACACGATATGATTGGGCCTTGGATCATGTTGGTTGGCGTCGAATGGATTGGCGACATGTACTCTTCACAGATGAGTCCAGGTATTGCATTGATTACACCGATCGGCGTGCAAGGGTGTGGCGGAGACCAGGCGAGAGATTCCATGCGGCAAACATTGCTGAACATGATCGCTATGGCGGCGGCTCCATTATGGTCTGGGGCGGGATCAGCTGGGATGGACGCACGGATCTCGTGGTCCTTAACCAAGGTACACTGACTGCCCAGCGGTATCGAGATGAGATCCTGGATACCCAGGTGAGATTGTATGCTGGTGCAGTGGGTGATCAGTTCATTTTAATGGACGATAATGCCCGCCCCCATACTGCCCATATTGTACAGAGGTATCTGTACATAGAGGGTATAACACGTACGGACTGGCCAGCACGATCCCCTGACCTCAATCCCATCGAACACATGTGGAATGAGCTAAGGTTAGACTTTCAGCACGTCAGGTCCAACCAAGAAGTCTCCAGGAGCTTGGTGTTATGTTGGTCTAAGAATGGAACCATCAGGAACCTTATAGGGAGCATGAGGAGGCGATGTGAAGCTGTTATTAACAGCAACGGGTCACATACCCGATATTAATCCTATACCAGCTTACAATATTCCTTTTTTAGCAAATTTACAAAATTTCACATTCAATCAATTTTTTTTATTTTCAAGGGTCACCCTACTAAACTTCTAAAAAGTCACAGAGAACAAAAAAAATCCTTTAAAAACTGTCGACATCATTAAATAAATCATCTATCTAAAAGTATAAATACTTTTCAAAACTGTATTTCAAATGTAGTATAAGGTATGCATGTGTATAGTTTTGGTGCTTAGCAAACTTTGAGTAGTATATATTGATAAATTGTTGGAACATAGCTTTAAAAGGCCATTTATGACCAAATGCACCAATTATTTTTCAAACTTTAATTGATTGGCAACTACATTTCTTCCAAATATACATGCATATGATGCCAATATTAATCTTAAACTACTACCATCATGAAAAGAAACAACTATTCATATAGTTTTTTTACATGCAAGTTCTTTGAAATCATTATTCATAACTTGAAAATAACATGTTTAAACATGATTGTTAGTATTGCGTTGTACACAACCATATCAATTGTATGTATGTTTTTGACATTTTTTTTATTTTCTTGCATTAATGGTATCAACTGGTGTGTGAGCCCTTTAAATGTTTTTAAACTACATATTGTAACACACACTATTTTCTTTAGGCCTTAAGACTGAAGTACTGAGAATGTTCATCCTAGAAAATCTGATCTTTGCTAAAGCCTGTATTCTATCTATGCAAAGTGATTTTGATTTCAAAATATATTATCATAAGCATCAGAGGGAAGAAAATACACAAAACATAAATACTCTTTTCTCATATTAAAAATCTAGTCTTCAAATTTATATATTTTAATGTGAATAATAATTAAGTTATTTTAACTTTTGAAAATTTGGCTTCTTCTTTTCTTTCAAATACAATAGAGTATAATAAATACACTTATGTTAAATTTGAGTTACATATGATTGATCCAAACCATATTTTGATACTACATCTAGTCAAAGATAAAAGAGTAGCAGTAAGAGTGCATGGGAGCTTGAATTGTTTAACACTGAACCCAGGGATTAAGTTCCTCCATTTATACTATGATGTACAGTGGGGATATAATTATCGTACAATTGCATGTAGTATTTTCTGTATGATTGAAAACAAAAATCAGAATTAATTATTTCATTAATCATTTAACAAAACATTTTCACTTTAGTTCCTAATAGTCATTCCTACTAAATACCTTATTAGCTAAACCGTTGTATTTTACATGGTAAACTCAATAAATAAAACAGAACGTGGAATACATAAAGAATGTAACAAATAAATGTACAACACTAAATGTCATTTAAGAGTACCCCATTTAGTGTCTGTTGCATAAAAGCCAATTGCTTTGTATAACAGGAATGAACCAGTAATATTAAAGTTGGTAGACCCAGGACCATAGTATTCCATGGTTACTGTACCAAATATTTTTCAAGGCTCATATATCATCTCATTGATTATATGCAAGTCACCATAAAGCCACAATACTTTCTTAATTGGGTGGTGTTGAACACTTTGCCACAGAAAAAACTATTTTGTAGAAAGACTGTTTCAAATAAAATGTAAAATCTTTTTTACCAACCTGGACCCTACCTAGTTTGAGGACTGTAGGGCCAAGCATAATCTAGTTATCAATCAGACAAGATTGTCGTGTTGAAGAGCACCCCAACCATAACCAGTTTGACCTAAAAAAATAGGGGCATCTGCTGGTCATGAACAACCTTGCTACCAAGTTTGAGAACCTTACATCACGCAGTCCTGAGCCTAAAATAATTTCAACTAAAAGGTAAACTAACTGGCAGCAAACATACATGCAAGGGTCAATGGAACATTCAAAGCAAATAAGGTAGACCAACAACAGTGAATTTTATGACTATCCTGCTGAGCAGCAAGCATTTGTTCACTTACTATATCTGTAGTAAAAATGTCCACCCAATTAAGCTTGTGATATAAACACAAATAAGCAGCAAATTAGGAAAATTTTAGAATGATAACATTTATAACAAGAAAACAGAATATAAGAAGACTTAAATTGTGTCAACCTATTAAAAAACATACCCATCTAATAGGATAGCTACAAAGATAAATCTCTTAATTACATTAATACACTTACAAGTTGGTATTTTTATGCCAGAAAGAAAGACACACTTAGGACCTACTGAACATCTAAAGGTATCCAAAGTTTCAAGTTGAGATATTATTTGTGTAACAATATAAGATACTTAATGTTTGGTTTAAACATTAAATGTAACAAAATTGGCTACTGGTCGTGTAATATAAATAAAAGTATGACATACAAGTTAAAATGTCAAGAATTTACAGATACAACTTTAAATAATAAAGGGGAAAACTGTCATTGAACAACCTGTGTTTTGTTAGGAACAGGAATACAATTTATATAATATATATGTGTACATGAATATATTGAAGCACTGGTCAGGATGACAATTTATGCAGCAAAAACACCACATTGCAAAAGGACTGATTCATTAATGAACAATATTGCAGAAGATACTGGTACTGTTCAAGTTTTATCTTAGTGCATCAGTTCTTTGCTTAAGCTCTTTAATATGTTACACATTTAGTGAGTTTAATTTAGAAATATTACAATATAAGCCAGATATTTTTAGTTTAAGACTTAAATTTTATATGAGATGCATTATATGGTGTTTTTTTATATAATACAAACCGTTTCATAGGTCTAGTCTTTCTGTGTAAGGTTACTACATACCATTATATGGTTGCTGTGTTACAAATAACAGGGACAACTAGCTTTATAACACAACTTTTTTACTAAATGTACCAGTTATGTTTCACAAGTGTAAATTAAGTGTTTGGCTGCTACCTAAATTTCAATTACACATGTATATATAATATATAATGTCTATATTAATAGCTAGTCCCTGAGACATAAGGGGCAGAAGCATTTAGAGACATCTTGGATGCATTCTTGAGTCACAAGGGTTTCTCATGATTTTTGTTTACCCAATATATAATTTATTTACTAGGGATACAACACCGACTGCGCAATTCTGACACGGGTTCGCAAAGCAAAAGCATGTATGTAAAAGTGCCTCTGTCAACCAAATATAAGACAAATAGTACACGATGCAAATCATTAAAATAACATAAAATATTAACATAGCATGCGCATTTCAAACTCTTGCATTTTGAACAAGAGCAAAATACACTGATTTTTCACACTGCATTTTTTTCAACAGCGCTGTGGCGATTTAAAATTGGGACATTTTCACAACCAGTTAAAACAAAAACTCATACAAAAACTTTAAAGTTGAAATATGTTTCACTGGCTGTAAGGATAACACTTTTCTTTTTACTTCTCGCCCACGGCATAGAGTCGAACCCTGGGCCCACTGGGCGTGGGGCCTCCCGGTCCCGTAGCTGCACACAGCGCCGAGCACAGTGTGATCCCGAAACTCAACCGGAAGACGTCATAAGCACGCCTGATGCTTCGCAAACAGATCTGCGCGCCCTACCAGGCTCGCAACCCCGACGACCGGACGTGCCACATAGCCAACCGAGCGTCAGCGGTTGGCTCCATACCGGTGGTCAGCAGGGTCCACTGGCATCCGGTGGCCGACCAAGTCACCCCCACGACACAGAGGATACCGTCCTGAGCAACAACGACGCTAAATCAGTTCTCCTCGAGATCCATCAAAACGTCAAGCATCTAAACCGGAAGTTTGACACGCTCGAGAAAACTGTGGAAGAACTCAAAAATGATAATGTGGTTTTTAAAGAGCAAAACATTGAACTCACCTCTAGCGTAAATGTGTTAAATGAAAAGGTTAACACAATAGAAGGTGTGCTTTCATCATCAACGAAGAAAACAGAGCGTTTAGAAATGTTAATCAAGAAAAACAATCTGAAATTTTTCAACATTCCTGAAGCACCCAATGAAACGCCATCCAGTTTAGAACAAGCCGTTAAAGACAGTATTAGTCATGACCTTGGAATAAACGAACCTAACATGCATATTGAGAACGCATTCAGGATCCCCACAAAGTCTTCTCCAAGGCCTATACTTGTGCAGTTTTCGCGCTTTGTTGACAAAGAAACTGTTCTTAAAGCCTTCAGGGGTAAGCGGAAGTCCTCTGGGGATATGGCATTCAGAATAAGCGAAGACTTGCCGGAAAGAATATCTTGCGCACGCACTGACCTGTTTCCATTCTTTAAAGAGTGCAAAGATTCTGGCAAAAATGTGCACTTCAAGCAAGATCTTCTAGTTGTGGACGGCTTTAGTTACACGTACGATAAAGATCTTAAGAAACCAACTATCGTTAATAAATAGGACGTCGGCCGAGGCCCATATACATACCCAGATATACAATCATTATTAAATATATGTTCATTAAATGTACAAGGCTTAAGAAAATATTATGGTAATGATGAATTTCTTTTTGCGCACAGTATGATATTATTGGACTATGCGAGACTTGGCAGACTGCAAATGGGGAGTTCGACGATTTATTGTTTACAAAATATATAAACTATGACTGTCCCCGGTTATCGAAAGGCACTCGTGGCTCCGGGGGTGTGACTGTATTCGTAAAAAAACAGCTCTGTGAGATTGGGGTTATTAAGCGAATATATAGCGCGTTTAAAGAATGCATTGTTCTTTATATTGATAAACAATTTACTATGTTGCCCACTAACATTGTGTTGTTTTTTACGTATATTTCTCCAGATGGTTCAACTATATATGACACGAACTCAAATAACGGTATTGAAATTTTATCAGAAAAGCTCACTTGTATTTTATCAGACATGAATGATATTTCGCTCATTGTGCCAGGGGATTTAAACGCCAGGACAGGTCATATGCAAGATTTTATTCTGGATGACAATGTAGACTTTGTTTACCAAAAGAATGTAGAATATCCTGGGGATAACTTCGACCGCCGACGGCAAAATTGTGACTCGAAATGTAACAGATACGGAAAATCACTAATTGAATTATGTTGCACACTAGATGTACACATCGTAAACGGTCGAGTTGGGAGAGATTTGACTGGCGACTACACTTGTTTTGCTAATAATGGAAACAGTGTTGTGGATTACTTCTTGGCATCGTCGAATATCTTTGAAACTATTGTCGATTTTGGTGTAGAATTGCTAGACATTTCTGATTACTTTCCACTAAGTTGTTGTTTAAGACTTGATATTAACAAGCCGGGGAATGGGCTTGAACATAGGCCGAATTCACAATCGAACTTAACCAACTACACGCCGTTTAAGTGGAAAGATACGTTACGGTCGTTATTTATTGAAACATTCGCGCATGCTTTTAACACCTTATTGAACACGGTCAATGACAATAACATTATTGAAAGTCAACAGCAGTTCGTGGACATTTTACAAAAGAGCGGTGAATGCATGCGCGTGAAAGGCGGCCGACAGCAACTTCCGGCAACGCAGCCTCCATGGTGGGATAAAGACTGTGATAACGCTAAACACGAAAAATATGCTTCGCTTCGACGTCACCGAAAGTCACGCTCACCATTAGACTTAACCACATACTTAGCAAAGAAACGAGTTTTTAAAAGTGTGTGTCGTTCAAAGTCGTTATTATATCAACGTGAAATGAGAAATAAACTAATAGCCACTAGAAAAAATCCAAAAGCGTTTTGGGCTTCTGTAAAAGGCAATGTAAATAAACAGAGACCGCAAGTGCCAATTGACCACAACACTTGGACTGAATATTTTAGCGAGCTCTTCAGGGCTAAGGACTCCTTAGATTTAAACGTTGGCTCAGAAAACATAATAAATGACCTGCGCATTGACAGTGATGACTCCGAACTCGACACCGATATAACGGACGATGAAATCTTGAAAAGTGTTCGGGCCCGTACGAAATTTTCAGCAGGAATCCGGCCAGAATTTGGCAGGAAAGTGGCAGGAATATCATATTTACGCTCGTAATCTGGCAGTAATTTATTTGTGGGCAGGAAAGTTATGTACCTGGACTGGAACTTCATTCATTTACGGACGGAAAATATACAAAATATTACAAAATTACGGTTGGAAACTGATTCTGGCCGTAATTTCAAACTTAGAAAATTTCTGAAATACTTTTCACTGCTAAAACAGAGTAAGTTTTACATGACACACGTAAAGTTCATTTTTCTGGCCGTAAATAGGGACTTCCATTTTTTTCTTAATGACATCAGAATTTGTCTCAGAATTTGTCTTTATTTTTATTCTTATTATTATTATTAATATTATTATTATTATTTATTTATTATCATTATTTATTGTTGTTATTATTATTGTTATTATAATTATTGTTTTCATTATCATTATTATATTTATTATTATTATTATTATTATTATTTTTATTATTATTATTATTACTACTATTATTATTATTACTATTATTATTATTATTATTATTATTATTATTATTATTATTATTATTATTATTATTATCATTATTATTATTATTAAATTTTCATTTCATAAGTTTAAGAAAGCACAAAATGATAAACATACATTCTAATGTTATTGGTATATAACCTTATTAATGTTAATTGCTCTTCCTTACACACAATACACTTTTCTAAAGCAAAACATGAACATAAATAATTCAGTTTTGTATTCTTCAGAAATTAGAAGCCTTTAATCAGTGTGCTCAGTTTAAGTTTATTGACCAAACTATTTCCCACAGTACACATTGCCTGGGCTTATCAGATTATCTAAGGTCAGACAGAAAATTTCAGTGAGTTTGCAGAGAATCAGGGCTCATTAGCCAATAAGATCAGTGGATTTCAAATGTTCAGGCGGGTTTTCTGATTTTCTTGATGTAAACATGGCAGCCATGGTGATTTAACCTTCTGAAGATTCCTATTGTTTTGCTGGATATAATCAGGATCTCTCATGGTTTGAAGGTAAACAGTTATTTCAAAATGTATCTTGAATTATATGTCATTCATATTATCCTACTTGTTACATAATTATGAGTCTTTTAAAAAGTTATATGCTATAGATAAGTAAAATAATGCTATTCCCCTCACTGTGAGTTCATAACACATGGTATTTCAGATTGTATTTATGTAGAAAACATGGTCAGAACTTTACATTTGTATGTGGAAAAGGGAAATGTTTAAACTGAGTGTGTCAAAAGCCATATGAATGTACATGCATGATACATTGCATAATAAAAAGTAAAGAATATATGTAAATAACTTAAATAACTATCAACTTAAGAAACTGTAAGTGATAAGTCTGACAGTAAAATTGTGAGTTTTAATGATGTTTTTCTGTATATGTATGTTATTCTTTGTTAAAATGCTTGTAGATGGCTTTTTATTCAATGGCGAGAGAGAAAACAAGATCTGAAAGTAACAGTTGGAGCATATAAAGCAGACCTTACTCTCATAGGTTTGTGAAGGATGGTATTTAAATTTAGAAAGAAATATATCTATATGGAAATCATGCTGTTTTTATAGTCTTATAGTTTTAAAGCAGTATTGTTACTCATGTAAAAAACAACAAAAACACATAACATTTTTATGTGGCGGGTAATCAAAATGCAAGCTATGTTGATTGAATGTTTGCATTTGTGTGTTTTGTTGCATGTTTCTAGCCATTGCCCAAAGCCATAAAACAGGGTTTGACCGCTGGGCATGTCCTTGTTAACATATCCACCAATCTGTATAAGTCCTGGTGACTGTGTGGACGGGCCTGCTGTTTTCTAATATTTTCTTGACTTAACCGGCATTGGTTTGAACCCCACTATAACCAAAATCCTTTTTTATGCTTTAAATGTATTTTTTTCTGCAATTTTGATATGATAGAGTAAAATAATGATAAATAAGTGTTTTCAGATGCATAACCGGGAAAGCTTATTTTGGTCCAGAATCATGAGCGAGTTACTTTAAGCTGTGAGGATGATAAAGTGTGCTTGAGAATGAATAAATGGATTAAAAATGATGCATTTTGATACTAGTGATAAAATAATTTTACATGATATTAAATTTTACTGCAGATTTTGTGACGTCATAGTTGCTGGACAGAATACATTTGGATCTGACTGGGAAAAAAGGCATCATCAATCCAGCAAGTTGAGTCTGTGTTAATAACCATGGACATTAAACTCACAGACGATTCCAAAAACACTTAAACTTTTCTTTGTAGACTTAGTGTCTCTTCATTTCATGATAAATTTATATTGCAGATTATATCATTATAATCAGTTTATTGATTTTAAAATCACAAAAAAATAAAATCATGCAAATGTAAATAAAGTATATAATATAATAAATAATATGAAAGAAAATTATATTATTTTATCTAAAAACAGCATCCGGATTAAGTTTGCAAATCCGGAATTTTTGCAAACTTATTTTTTTTATTTTTCACCCAATGTTTTTTATTTTTGTATTTTCAAAATGTGTTAGGTAATACTAATAAGAGATATTTTTTGTTTCCTGAAATTTAATTTAGAAATATGTTTTTTTGGCATTTAAAGTCAACTTTTCCAATGGGAGTCCCATTGGAAAATGGCCTTCCCATTTGAAAATGGCTTTTTCAAGCTTTTCCAATTGGAAAACTGGCTCTATTAAAATTGTGGGAGAATTTGGAACATAATTTTTAAAATTGAAATTGACTGTTTAATTAAGAATATTTTACACTCACTACATGAAAAATAATATATTCATTAAAAATGAAGAACCGATAGATTCATTTAAGGCATTTGTTTGCGAATCCTTCCCATGAGTGAATCTTTCCAATTGGAGGATTCCCACATTCAAAGTGGGAAAGTATGAACATTGGAAAATTCCAATTGGAATATTTGGTTAATGGGAAAATTCCAATTGGAGAATAAAGTTCAGTTTTAAAATGGGAAATTTCCAATTGGAAGGACAGGTAAGATTTTGTAATGGGAACATGTAGGAAATGGGAATAAAGAAAAATATTGCCATATTTAAAGCAACAATTAGCAAAATGACACTTCTTACAATGTCCTTACCTGTCAACTGTCGACTTATCCATATTCCTCATCGCTGTTATACTATACAATGGTTAGCATGACGTCTAACCATCGTATTGCTTCATTAACCCTGTATCAGATACTAGTACAATTTTTTATCCGATTGAAATAAAGACAAACAAAACAAATCCATCTTTCATCAATGTCACAAAAACGCTGTCGTTAAGCTTGATTACAAACATCTTGCCATTTAACCGATTATTTTCAAGGTTAAAGGCAACTAAAATTTGGTCAAGAATTAGCATTAATGAAGTTCTTTGAAGTCGAAGATATAAACTTTTTTACACTTCTATCTTTGTTAAAGACCACATGATTATGTTCATATATTTACACAAATTATAAAAGAGTCGGAGAGGTGATGGAGATCTATTGTATGAAAAGGCTTAATTTATGGTATTTATGGGTAAAAATAGTGAAGGAACGACTCGCCATACTGTCATTATTTCATGTACATTGTGCTATATGAAATTATTCTCGTTCACCAGAGTGATGGTGCCATGCGTTACACATTTGATTTATCACTATCAAACCTCTTGTAAATGAGAATGTGTGAATATGGTGTTGATAAATCAATGAATGGTTTAGAAAATAAACATTTTGAATTTTGAAAAAAAGAAGCCTGAACTTGAAGAATACTGCCATGACTAATGAGATGCAATGTGCCAGGCCGCAAAAGTTTTACCAGTGAACATATTAACAGACAATTAAGATATTACATTCAAACAGGGATAAAGTAATATGAAAACCTATCGCTGTCGCTAAAGTAATGCACCAGTCAATGGTAAGCATCCCCCCACCCCAGGTCCGGGGGGACAGTCGGTGGTTTTGTGTTCGCGCCAAAATAGCGGGGAATTGGCCTTGGACCGACTGTGTAGCTCAAGGAATTTGGTCGAAGCGCTAGCGGTTTAAGCGCCCGGCGTGCGCCACCTCTAAAATAATCGAAGTTTACTGTTTTCATCAATATCGGAGAAACAAAGGTAATAAAATAAGCTCATAATGCACCATTTCCGACTACATACATGAGGGAGTAACCCCAAATTCCCGTAAAACAGTTTATGCCATATACTTTCGGTTCTGAGGGAGGAGCACATGTCAGAAGTTGCGCCCCTAAGTTACTACCCCTCTAACATCAATTCCTGGATCCGCACCTGCGATGTGCCATGTTTCCGCAACCTGGGAGATTTAATAAAAACGCTTCTGTTTCTGGGGCTGTGATTACGAAGTTCGTAATCACTGCTTCTGCTGTAATAAACCAAGATGATACTTGACTTCTACTACTACAAGTTACCTAGATTCACGTGCATTATTTAGCACGTTATTGCTATGTGTTTCACAAGATTTATACCCTGTGTACTGCTAATATTTAGCATTCTCAAACATTTATTGTTGAATAAGATTTTAGCTGATAGCTATTTTCTATTTGTCTGAAGATGATGAAAAACATAATCTTATATATTCAACCTCAAGTCAGTTTCCTAGTCTGAATTTTGAGAGGATACAAAAAGTATTCCTGGTGGGTACAACCTTTAAGGTAAAAGACAGACACAAATACATGCATGCCATACTTTTGAGAGGCTTTGCAGTGGATTTTAGTCTGAATTCCAGGGAATATTGGTCTAAAGTCCAGCGGATTTTGGTCTTAACAATATCAACATTTATTATTTAAGACTAAATACAGAAATTTGAATGCATATTTACTTATATTTATTTAATGATCTAGAATACATACAATAAAAGAATAAATAATATATTATGAAATTATAATCAATTGCAATGCATATGATAAATAAATAATACATAAAACAAGAGGGCCATGATGGCCCTAAATCGCTCACCTGAGTAAAAGAGTTTAACCTTTGTTATTAATATAGCTTGTTTCTCAAAGAATATTGTACAAGAGCTGTCAAAGTATGTGACAAATGCCCCCCCCCCAATGTGACATTGATCTATGAACAAGTACATAACAAGAGCACCGCGAAACGGAGCATTATACGCCCGAAGAAGATTCGGCTTGAGGTCCTTTTAATGTAGTGATGATTTGTATAAAGTTATTTGAAAATCGCTTTATTAGTTACCAAGTTATGGCCCGGACACAGAATTGCTAACGGACGAGTAACAAAGATGTGGCCCGGACACAGAATTGCTAATGCCCCCCATGGTGATTCTAGTCTTTGAGGTATGGACCTGGAAATTGCGCGCAACACATCCTTTTAATGTAGTGATGATTTGTATAAAGTTATTTGAAAATCGCTTTATTAGTTACCAAGTTATGGCCCGGACACGGAATTGCTAACGGACGAGTTACAAAGATGTGGCCTGGACACAGAATTGCTAACGCCCCCCCCCCCATGGTGATTCTAGTCTTTGAGTTATGGCCTGGACATGGAATTGCTAACGTCCCCCCCCCCCCATGGTGATTCTAGACTTTGAGGTATGGACCTGGAAATTGCATGTGACATCCTTTTAATGTAGTGATGATTTGTATTAAGTTATTTAAAAATCACTATATTAGTAACAAAGATGTGGCCCAGACACAGAATTGCTAACGCCCCCCATGGTGATTCTAGTCTTTGAGGTATGGACCTGGAAATTGCGCGCGACACATCCTTTTAATGTAGTGATGATTTGTATAAAGCTATTTGAAAATCGCTTTATTAGTTACCATGTTATGGCCCGGACACGGAATTGCTAACGAACGAGTAACAAAGATGTGGCCCGGAAACAGAATTGCTAACGCCCCCCCAATGGTGATTCTAGTCTTTGAGGTATGGACCTGGAAATTGCGCGTGACACATCCTTTTGGACACGGAATTGCTAACAGACGACTAACAAAGATGTGGCCAGGACACAGAATTGCTAACGCCCCCCATTGGTGATTCTAGTCTTTGATTTATGGCCTGGACATGGACTTGCTAACGTCCCCCCCCATTGCTAACGGACGAGTAACAAATATGTGGCCAGGACACAGAATTGCTAACGCCCCCCATTGGTGATTCTAGTCTTTTAGTTATGGCCTGGACATGGAATTGCTAACGTCCCCCCATGGTGATTCTAGACTTTGAGGTATGGACCTGGAAATTGCGCGCGACACATCCTTTTAATGTAGTGATGATTTTTTTTTTGTATAAAGTTATTTGAAAATCACTTTATTAGTAACAAAGATGTGGCCCAGACACAGAATTGCTAACGCCCCCCCCCCATGGTGATTCTAGTCTTTGAGGTATGGACCTGGAAATTGCGCGCGACACATCCTTTTAATGTAATGATGCTTTGTATAAAGTTATTTGAAAATGACTTTATTAGTGACCAAGTTGTGGCCCGGACACGGATTTGCTAACGCACCCCCATGGTGATTCTAGTCTTTGAGGTATGGACCTGGAAATTGCGCGCAACACATCCTTTTAATGTAGTGATGATTTGTATAAAGTAATTTGAAAATCGCTTTATTAGTAACCAAGTTATGGCCCGGAAACAGAATTGCTAATGCCCCCCATGGTGATTCTAGTCTTTGAGGTATGGACCTGGAAATTGCGCGCGACACATCCTTTTAATGTAATGATGCTTTGTATAAAGTTATTTGAAAATTACTTTATTAGTGACAAAGTTGTAACGCCCCCCCCCATGGTGATTCTAGTCTTTGAGGTATGGACCTGGAAATTGCGCGCGACACATCCTTTTAATGTAGTGATGATTTGTATAAAGTTATTTGAAAATCGCTTTATTAGTAACCAAGTTATGGCCCGGAAACAGAATTGCTAATGCCCCCCATGGTGATTCTAGTCTTTGAGGTATGGACCTGGAAATTGCGCGCGACACATCCTTTTAATGTAATGATGCTTTGTATAAAGTTATTTGAAAATGACTTTATTAGTGACAAAGTTGTAACGCCCCCCCCATGGTGATTCTAGTCTTTGAGGTATGGACCTGGAAATTGCGCGCGACACATCCTTTTAATGTAATGATGCTTTGTATAAAGTTATTTGAAAATGACTTTATTAGTGACAAAGTTGTAACGCCCCCCCCCCCCCTGGTGATTCTAGTCTTTGAGGTATGGACCTGGAAATTGCGCGCGACACATCCTTTTAATGTAATGATGCTTTGTATAAAGTTATTTGAAAATGACTTTATTAGTGACAAAGTTGTAACGCCCCCCCCCCATGGTGATTCTAGTCTTTGGGGTATGGACCTGGAAATTGGCCCCCCCCCCATGGTGATTCTAGTCTTTGAGGTATGGACCTGGAAATTGCGCGCGACACATCCTTTTTATGTAATGATGCTTTGTATAAAGTTATTTGAAAATGACTTTATTAGTGACAAAGTTGTAACGCCCCCCCCCCATGGTGATTCTAGTCTTTGAGGTATGGACCTGGAAATTGCGCGCGACACATCCTTTTAATGTAATGATGCTTTGTAATAAGTTATTTGAAAATGACTTTATTAGTGACAAAGTTGTGGCCCGGACACGGAATTGCTAACGCACCCCCATGGTGATTCTAGTCTTTAAGGTATGGACCTGGAAATTGCGCGCGACACATCCTTTTAATGTAGTGATGATTTGTATAAAGTTATTTGAAAATCGCTTTATTAGTTACCAAGTTATGGCCCGGACACGGAATTGCTAACGGACGGACAGACGGACAGACAGACGGACAGACGATGGAGGCCATAACATAATACGACCCTTCGGGCGTATAAAAAGTTTATCTTGCCTTTATGTGTCAAATACATATTGCAAGTTATATTAAATTGCCTCTGAGCAAAAAAAACAACAATCATACTAAATGACAGCCAACACTCTTTATGTCCTCATATTCAGCATTCCATTGTGAATAAACACTTAGTGTATCTTTCACCTTAGAGGTAGGGACATGGGTCTTGCACACGACACATTGTCTTGGTATGTTGAAAACATATGGCATTTTCATTTTAAAATCTGTCCATATAAGAGAAAGTCACAGCGCGGACACGACAGCCTATAATTTCCTTCAGGTTGCCATGGCAACCAGAGTTCTGCAAGGAATTAAAATTTTTTAACAATTTTGAAAAAGCACCAACCAAGGATCAATCCTATGAAGTTTCATCAAAATTGTCCAAGCGGTTTAGGAGAAGATGATTGTAACCAATTGTTGACACTTTTCCTTTAGGTTGCCATGTCAACCAGAGTTCTAAATGGAATTAATTTCTTTGAACAATTTTGAAAAAGCACCAACCAAGGATCATTCCTATGAAGTTTCATCAAATTGTCAAAGCGGTTTAGGAGAAGAAGATGATTATAACCAATTGTTGACATTTTCCTTTAGGTTGCCATGGCAACCGGGCCAAACAAAAGTATGTGAACAAATTTAAGAGAAGTCCATGCAAGGACACTTCAAACCAAATTTGCTGAAGATCTATCAAGGGGTTCATGCGAAGAAAATGTTAAGTTTTTTTACTAATTTTAGCTCTGGTAGCCCTTAAAAGGGGCCAAACAAAATTATTTGAAAAGACCTGACAGAGCCCCATGCTAGGATGCTTCAGACTTGAAGATCCATCAAGCAGTTAATAAGATCAAGTTGTTTAAAGGTTTTTCTATTCTTTGCTCTGGTGACCCCTAAAAGGGGCCAAACAAAACCATTTGAACAAAGTTGAGAAAGGACCATGTAAGGATGCTACATATCAAGTATGGAGTCATTATGGCCTTTACTTTCAGAGGAAAAGATGTTCAGTGACAAGACAATGTAACAAGAGGCACATCAGTGCCTGTGCTCCACTGGCCAAAAGGTTCAAGCAAAGACCACCTAACGAACATTTTCGTCAAGTTTCATAGAAATACAATCATCAATTTTTGAGGAGAAGTTATTTAAAAAATTTTTTTACTTTAATAGCTCTGGCTGCCATGTTGTGGCTTGTGCAGTGGACCGAAATGATTTGGGCAATTTGAGTAAAGGAGCACCAAACAAACATTTCTTTCAAGTTTTATCGAAAAAAGGTCATCGGTTTCGACGACAAGTCGTATAAAGTTTTTTTTATTTTTTATTTTTTAGCTTTGGCAGCCATGGTGTGCAGTGGACTGGAACCATTTAACAAATTTTGGTTAATGACCACCCAAGGAACATTTCTGTCAAGTTTCATCAAAATCTGATCATCGGTTAACATTTAATCTGAATAGATTATGAAGCAAATATCTAACCTGAACAAGAACTGACGAGATAGAATCGACTTGGTGTTTCACTTACACTTTTCGGCCATTTAAGTTACTAAAAATAGCACGCACTCACGACGGACAATCTGTGACGACATAAGCTCCATGGCCTTCGGCCAGTGGAGCTAAAAACAAATGACCCCTGAGCAAGGCCAATTTGACTCCGGGACAATAATTTGAATACCTTTGGTGTAGGTCCACTAGGTTACACTATATACCAAATATGAAAGCTCTAGGTCTTATATTTTGGAGAAGAGGATTTTATTATATAAGACTATATAAAAACAAATAACTTTCAGGGCGGGGCCAATTTTGACCCTGTGGCAATAATTTGAACAACTTTGATAGAGGTCCACAAGATGATGTTGTATACCAAATATCTAAGCCCTGGGCCTTACAGTTTCGGAGAAGATTTTTAAAGATTTACTATATAACACTATGTAATGAAACTAGTGACCCCTGGGGCCGGGCCATTTTTGACCCCAGGAGAATAATTTGAACAAATTTTGTAAAGGACCACTACATGATGACACATACCAATTTTCAAGGTTCTAGGCCTTGTGGTTTTTGAGAAGAAGATTTTTAAAGTTTTCCCTATATAAGTCTATGTAAAACAAGTGACCCCCGGGGCAGGGCCATTTTTGACCCCAGGGGGATAGTTTTAACAATTTTGGTAGAGGACCACTAGATGATGCTATATACCAAATATTAAGGCTCTAGGCCTTGTGGTTTTGAAAAATAAGATTTTTAAAGTTTTTCCTTTCCGTTGCCATGGCAACCAGAGTTCTGCATGGAATTCAATTCTTTGAACAATTTTCAAAGGGGACCACCCAAGGAACATTCCTGTAAAGTTTGGAAGAAATTGGCTAAGCGGTTTATGAGGAGATGTCGTTTAAAGTAAAAGTTTACGGACGGACGGACGACAGACGGACGCCGGACAAATTGTGATCACAAAAGCTCACCTTGTCACTATGCAAATTTTTGCTATTTGTAACATTAGACATACCTTATATACTTCATTTGTACCAAAATTAAACAAATAACGATCTGTATTATAAGATAGCACAATTTGAAAAAAAGAAAAAAAAAACAACTTTTATTACTTAATTAATTGCTTAAACAATAAACATACATTTTTCCATCCTTTTTTATGAAATTCAAAAGCCATTGCATTACTCTTCATATTGACAAACAAGAAATAAAAATAGTTCATGTATGTAATCATCTATTTTATTTAATTTAAACAATCATTTGATATCATTATAATTTAGTTCTTACAAATCATGTAAGTAATTTCACTTTCAATAAATTGAGAGTTAATAAACAGTCACATGACAAATTCCTTTTATTGGATCTTCAATGTCAGATGGAAAGCTATTATTAAGGACCCAAGTGATGTTTGTTCCTGCATCTGAACTGCCTAAATGCAGCCAATTAGAAATTTTGCATTGAATGTTACATATTTGGGTTAATTAAGGGCTATAATCCCTGTCCCGACAATTTTGAAGATAGAACTTAAGAAAAGTTATTGACTGGCTAAAAGAAAAATATAAATTGAGGAATATAGGCAATGTAATCTTTACAGATATACAAAAATGATTCGCAGATACATATTTAGACTTATCGACATTTTACTTAATATCAAAAGGTTCTTACAAATTATTTATAATATTATTCTTCATATACATACACATTATTTAGTAAACAGTACTGTTTCAACAATTCAAACAAATACATAGTTACAAATCAAATGTTGCTGTATTATGGCAAACACTTGGTGTTCTATCAGTACTTTAACTGAACTGGAACCTCAGATCAACCCATAAAGAAATGGAGTCTAGTAACTTCCCACTCGCCTGCCTCTTGGAACAACTGGGCCATGATTTTACCAGTTACCAGTAAGTGTTCTTTTAGACCATCATGTTGGTCAAAAATGTAATCAGACAAATCAAGACTGTCCGTAACTGGAAATCGGACCTGTTTCAATACATAGGCCACACTTTTTTTATCCAACTCCTTCCAAAAGATGGGTAGTGACATGAACATTCCTCAATCTAACTTCTGCAGTGACTTCATTCATTCCTTTAGTCAAATACGGACAGTGTGAGCTGTTGAGATAGACAGCTCCTGTGACATCACATTTTATTGTGAAGAATGTCCAGCATAGATGGCTTGTCATCTAATGTAGCTAATATGTCCGCCCGGTCAGCTCAATCGGTAGAGCGTTGGACTCTGAATAGGACATCCCGGGTTCGATTCCCGGGCGGACCAGGTCACCTCTGTTGTGATTGGTTATGAAATCCTTTCTACGACCATTCGCACTGTACCACTGCACCTGGCATGTACAGAAGCTGTCAGTTCCTTGCAGAGGTGAAGGCACCTAGTACTGGTTCTGCCCAGGATAGGTGTGGGTGGTTGAACTGTCACTCTGGGACCCTTCAATGTGCTCACGCCGGGACCCGGAGTATAAACTACTAACACCACCACCTGGCAGCCTGCTCTGAAGCTTGTCCATAGCCCCATATGTGTGGCCAGTCATCCATTATCCCCATTTTAATGATAATCTGAAAATAATCCCAAGCACATTTATATGCATATTTATTATATCATATCCGCTTCTATACACTTATCTTCTCTAGGATGTTCAAACAGGCTTGATGTGACAATACAAAATGTGAAGACAAATAAACAGTGAGATACAACAAGTATATTGAATTTTCTGTCTGATTTAAAATGATTTGTAATATAAACAGGACAGGTGAAACTTCCTATTCGACAAATATCTTTTTTTTATTGTCATTTCCAAGCATTTTTAATGATTAGATTATTTAATATTTCACAACTTAAATACTATCAGGAAGTCATAAGATTAACCATCTATATATATATAATAAATCATATATATATATTTAATATATAAAAACAAGTCATTATACAATTGATATACACAAATTAAAAAGGTATTTATACTTCTGAAACACTGTTGCACAAGCCACTGGGCACAAAGAGGTTGATGAAGGTTTTCCTGATGCCCTTTGAGGTTTCCCCACAATCATGAGAAAGATGACCTCTGAGAGAGATGGTGGTTATTTCCTGAAACATTAAATTTATACATGTTGTATATAATTTAAAAAAAAGGACACTTGACAATATACAGAATGCTGTACATAAAATTCATAAGTCCTATAAATAAATGCTTTTGAAAAATTCCAGAACATATAAACAGCAAAACCCAAAACCTCTTGATTTTGTTCTCAATTGGCCAACAGGGAAGTATTTTTTTTTTCAAGAATCCATGAAAACCAGTGATATAAAACTGCTGACAAAAAATTAGATCATGCATTTTTCTTTAACTGTTAGTAATAGTTTAACCCACAAAACATTGGCTTTCAAACGAAAATATGCAAATCTGCGATATGATCTATGTCAGCAGTCTTTTATCATTGGTTTGCAGATACTATTAAACCCAAAAATTTGCTCTTTCCAAGACAAAAAAATAAAAAAGTTGTAAAAACGGTAAATTTGTGAGAGTGCATGCAGCTTTAATAATAATTAATATATTCTTGTAATGAAGCTGTTATGTGCTAAAAATAGAACCCAATGAAAAATAAGCATATCCTAATAAGCCTAGCTTTAATATTATGAAGTATTTACTGAATCAAATAGACATATATAGGCAAATGACTGAAAAGCTACCATAATTAAAGCTGCACTATCACAGATTAAACATTTCGACAACTTTTTAATTTTTGTCTTGGAACAAGCCAATTTTTGCTACAATCCATGGAAACCAGTTAATAAGACTGCTGACAAAAAATTAGATCGCAGATTTTTATATTTAAGTTCATACATTGATGTTTTATGCATTTTTCTTAAACCGTTAGTAAGGTTTTAAGCTCTAACATTTTCGAAAATATGAAAATCTAAGATCTGTTTTTTTATCAACAATCTTACATCAATGGGTTGCAGATATTTACGCAAAAATTTGCTCTTTCCAAGACAAAAATAAAAAAGTTGTAAAAATGGTAAATCTGTGAGAATGCAGCGTTAAGAGTATTTTTTAAACTTATAATGAAAGTCATTTGCATTTATTTTACATAAGCACGAAAACTAATGTGTTATTTATTCTGAACTCCTTTATAAAAATGTAGGACAAAACATCCCATGTCATTTTTGACTAAGGGGACAAAACACGTCCAACCCATTTAGACAGGGTTGACAAAACAACCCAGATCATTCTGACATGGTGGACAAAATAACCAGGAAAATATTGGCAGTTCAAAAAGTTAAGACCCCCCTCCCATCCTACCAACACTTGAAAGATTAAAACTAATTGGCCATTATCAAGATGTGTTTTATTACCCCCAATAAACACCCTTTTTCACTTAATTTATTAGGTTTAGAAATGTTACTACGGAGATCTTTATCACAGCATAAGGAAGACACAGTGACTTTAATCATAAGGATTTGCTACAAAGCTACAGTACAATATTAAGTTCAGCATTATGATAATCCTTACTTCAAAACACTCTTCTTAAAAAGGTGTTCAAGGCCAAAATCTAATATTCATATTCATTACAGGCTGCTTTGCATGACAATTATTAATTTCAGATATTTGCTTTAAGCAATTTATTTTTAATTATAAAAACACTTTCTCATAGTTTTCATCTTCTTTTTGATATTGACATGTTAATATTAAAGGGGCCTCATTTGTTTTTAATATTTACGTTAGTCTTATATTAAAGCTGCAACCTCACAGATTGAACGTTTTGACAACTTTTTTTTTAAAATTTGTCTTCGAACAAGCGAATTTTTGCGTAAATATCTGCAAACCAGCGATAAAAGACTGCTGACAAAATATCAGATTGCAGCTTTTCATACTTCCATCCAAAATTGATGTTTTATGCATTTTTCTTAAACTGTTAGTAGCAGTTTAAGCTGTAAAACATTAAATTTGGAATGGAAATATCAAAATCTGAAATCTAATCTTTAGTCAGCAGTCTTTTATCACATAAGCAGGTATTTACACAAAGAAATTCTAATACATAAAGTTTAAACAAAAAATAAAAAAGTTGGAAATCAATACATACACAAGTTGACTAACATATATTTTGAATAATAAACCTTAAATTACTTTCCAAAGAATGCATTTAAGGAAAAGTTACTTACTGGAAACAAGACTGTAACAATGCATGTATTTTAAAGTGAAAACGCATATATATTATGTATTTTAAAAATGTAATCCTTTATACTTTTTACTCTTTCTGTTTTTAAAAAGGATGTAACCCTAACCAAATCATTTTATTTTTGGCCCTACTATAACACAATCAAGAATTTAGCCCCACATTCCAGAATGCAGGGCTTAAATTGTGTTATCATTTTGATCACTGACATGACATCATTGACAAAATAAGGATTCAAAAATCTTTGTTTCCGCCCAACTGACCCTATTTTTATCCTTCTGATCCTTTTTTGTTTTTGGTGTTTTGATCAATATGTGCTTTTTTAGTAAAGACCTTAATAATTCCCTGATATAGGTCAGTTTGCCAAAGAAACATGGTCCTAAAAAAAACAACAGTTACCGTATGCCTACCTTTTTTGATATTTAACTGGAAACTATGAATACTTTTTTTTGGCCTAAGCAACAATTTTTGTTTGAAGCCAGTGTGCATGTGCATACTGTGTATTTTTTTACTTAATTACATTGTATTGTCTGCGAATTACCAATATCAAATCCATTGTCCTATTTAACAGGATAATGGTTTTGATATTGGTCCCATGTATTATCATTATAAAAAGTGTAGGAATTTTATTCAAGACCATTTGCAAGATGTGTCATGTTTGGTGTCAATATTATGCTTGAATGATCATATTTTATATTTGTCATTGTTAGATATTTAATTTGTATAAAAAAAATGAGCAATAATAAAACCTCTAAAGTTTTTTCCTCAGTTGGTAAGAATTACACCTGTTGTTGTTGTTGTTGGGTTAATAAAAGTCTGCTTGCCTATGGCTCCATTATGGCTTGACCCTGTCACACCCCCTAGTGTGACTGAAACATATTTGTGAGGCCAAAGGGGGATCTATCTTCATTGAATGTCAGTATTTATTTTAGCTCTACCCCTTTTACTTGACCTGGCATCGCCCCTTTCACTGAACCTGACATCTGATTGGCTGAATGAATATGCCTTTTAAAGGTTTCCTTATGACTGACAGCCCCCACCCCCCACAGAGAAAGACTGGTCATTTGAGACAATCACTATCATATTTTGAAAAGGCGGCTATATGCATGACTATGAATTGGCTTGTAATTGATTGAAGATAATGATCATTATCTGCAGTTATGCACTTAAATTCATAAAAATTTCATGTTCCTTATACTATGAAAATTTTGGAAGAAATACATGACTGTCAATTTAGAATTGAACTTAATTTCCATGTAAATATCCTCAAATTGTATAACATGTTGAAGGCAAAATGTAGATTTTCACAGATTGATACAATTGCTAAAAGGCATGTTCATTTTTTCAAGATAATGACATTAATAGAAGGTTTCTACTTTGTGTAAGGTTTTCTGAATTTAAACATTTTTTTTTTGTCTTCAAGTCTCTTAACATTACCAAATAAAAAGAACTGTCCTCCAGTTTGTGTTATGTAGAATAAGATGTAATTTGGAAGTAACTGTAATTTGTTACTAAGATGGTTTAACCAAAACTTAATGAAAATCCCACATTGATTTCGTGCATATATATATATATATATATATATATATATATATATATATATATATATATATATATATATATATATATATATTAATACATATAGCCCGGAATAGTTGTAGCCCGGAATTATAGCTATTCTAGTTTTTCCGACCTAATCCTCCGGTACAAACAAAATTAAACTGTTGTAATATACACACATTACTTCGGAAACAATAGAGTCATTGGACTGTTACATGAATTTCAATAGCTCGAAATTCACCTTTTATTTGTTACTTCCGGGCTATTTGTATTAACATAACAGGGTTTTCCCATTTAATATGCTGGAACAAATAAAAGGCGAATTTCGAGCTATTGAAATTCGTGTAACAGTCCAATGACTCTATTGTTTCCTACGTATAATTCCGGGCTACAACTATTAAGAGCATATACTATCACACTCATCTGATATATTGGGGATTAAATTTATGTACCAGTACATTATCTTACAGAATGATAGTGATAGTCATTATCAAATTATTATCCTGATTAATAAGTAAGTTGTTGAGTGAAAACTATTTTTAAATTGAGACAATAAGGTGGATGACATGTTAAGTTATTGAAAGCTTTGAAGATTTTATACAAAAGTTATAAGTTGTTATAAAACATTCTTAATATATATTTAGCTTTTTTCCATTTGCCAAATAATGGAAAATTATTTGAACTTGATTTTGAAAAATAATTATTTTTTATCCTGACTATATAATTATTTAGTCTTTAAAACAGACTCTCTTCCTTTTAAACTCTAAAATATCTTTAAAAATAAAATAAAATACATTTAAACCCATTAAGATTTAATTAATTATTTAAACAGGCCAGTCTGCACTGCCTTTTCAGTAAGGATTTTAGTCAAAATCATATCTTCGTAAGAACAAGACAGTACACCATAGGTAATTATGACCCCCCCCCCATAATTATGCATATTATGCATATTTGTATACATGTATTAGCTAGACAATATACAACGATAAGTGTATTGTATATATTAGTGAGCAAATAAATGCATTAATAAATAAATAAATACAGATTTATACTGGTAAATAGATTTATAAATATAAATATTTTAGGAAAGATAAACATTAGATAAAAAATATTATCAAAGCCTTTTTAGCCATATTGTATTGGCTGGTGGGGTTACTCAAAATTACCGTGCATGGTCCGCTTACAACCAATTAAATATTTTCAATAGCTCTGAGAATGATTCATACAATCTTTGATATGATGTCAGTTTTTTTTACATGGCATGGCTTGACTTGATCAATATAAATTTTATATTATATGACTTGCACAATTCACATGACTTTTCATATATATCCTTTAAGTTTTGTGTGATAATAGATCTTTGATCTAAATTTGTGATTCAAAACTTAAAGATACATATATATATATATATTTACTGCTTCGGAATCACACTTTACACACAAGACATGTTAAAATAGATTATTGTACTCACTGTTTTTTAATTTAAGTTTATTCATCAAACTCTGTCACTCTAGCTGTCTCTGTATTATCAGCATCACACATCAACTAAAACAAAAAATAATAAGAATTATAACAAGAAAGGTTCAAGTAGTTAGAAAATATATGGGCTGTCATTGGACATATAATATAACAATTTACCATGATTCCATGAAATATTTTTACAAACTAGCAAACCTGAACTCCTTTGTATTTTTTTACATCTTTGTGAGATTTTGCATAAAGCATCTATCTAATTCTTTGTTAATTTACCACATTAAAATTTATTGATTAACTGTACTTTTATTTATTTTATAAATATCTTATATGTTGTGCACCAGTCAATTGTAACCCTGGCGCCCCCAGGTCCAGGGAATAGAGGGGACTTTGACTTTCGGTCCAGCCAACCCTTGGTCTAATCCCCTCCCCTGCGGGAACGAACTGATGGTAAAACCCCGGCCAAATGCCCCTGCACACCAGAGACTCTATATAAGGCCCAATCTCAGCTAAATTTGGCTCAAAGACAAAACCACTGCGGTCACCCGGCCCTGCGTGGCCACATAGAAAGTAAAAACACGGCCCATTTCCCGACTATTCCCAGTATACCCCCAGACCGGGGGGTGTGCGTGGTTAGTAACCGTTACAATTGACTGGTGCATTGGTTATAATAACTGAGAGGCCTCAAAGATGCTCACATGACTGTGACCTTTTTGACCTTTTAGCAGATTAGAACAAAGAAAGGATTTTTAAGAAATATACTCAATGAAACAGAGTGAAACTTTATTCAGGGCCTATACACCGTATGATGAAATAGCGAAAGAAGAGAAAATTGTCGAAAACTGACATGAATTTGGTATCAATGTGTACAATGCATTGCAACTAACTAACTGAAGTACCACATAGTTTACAATTAATTGATTTTTCACATTTTTTTTCCATTAAAAAAGATTACTAGGTGGGTATACCTAGTATAATTAATTTTTATGTGTGATTGGCTAGTCGATGTTATCACTTAATGTTACCAAGCTAGGTATATATTAAATCAAATAAACAAATGTAAACTTTCATAGCAGTGGATACAACACTGGACTGCAATTTTGGCGACCACAGTTTGAACCCGGTCTCTGTTATTTTTTCTTTACATTTTGATATTTTTTTACCAATTATGATATCAAAAGGATAAACATTTTATTGAATAATTGTCCTGTATACTGGGACTGACCCTACTGTTTGTATAGTCCATTGGTTAAAGAAAATAGATTAAAAAAGAGAAAAAAATAATTGTAAAGTGTGTGTTTAAGGTAGCACTACCCTAATGAAAACCTCCACTTGAAATGCTTCATTTTAATGTTTTATCCTTCATTGTTAAGCACATACCTACACATCTTTTGTGGGTTCATGTGAGCAGTTCAACTTCAAAGCAACCCAGAAGCTGACATACATGCCATATCCCCCGGAGGGGGAAAAATCCCCCGGAATTTCGACCCATCCCCCGGTCTCCCGGAGGGGGATGAAAATCCCCCGAAATTAAAAAAAGTGTGTTTAAAATTACGCAAAATTATCACAGGGTTTAATTATATATGCCTGTTTGCAATTATAATGCTCTTCTTGTCTTAATTGGATTATCAACTGATGGTGTATTTTAACAACACCAATTGGGTGACACTTAATAAGTCAGCAGGGCACATTTCATGGGTAAACATTTCATGCATTGTTTTGATTGAAACTGTCAGAATTTGCATAAGAAATGTCAATTAGACTGGTCAGATAAAAGGACGATTTTCATTGGTTAAAACTATAGGTTTTATCCAATCAGAGAGGATGTAACAAATTAAAGTGTTTAAACATGTGTCATTGTCATCAAAATGATTTATGATTTAAAGGTGACAGTACATTATTTGGTAAAGAAAAGGATTAAAATAACTAATAGACAATGCTGTTCTTTGTTATGACCCACTAATATGTTTACATACATGACATGACCTTCATCTCAAATATCGGAAAATAACAGAACTTCCAGAAGAGAAACTGAAAGTAGACAATTCGGATGAAATGACTTTTATTTATTTTAATATTATGGTGGTGATGTTTTTTATTTTTTGATGAATGCCAAAAGATGATATGTTTATGAACTTAAACAATAAATTATGCATTTGCTTTTTATCAGAAGCAAACAAATCTGACTATTTGGGAATTGAAATGAAAAATATTGATAAATCATTCCATTCTCTCTATTAGTCTGAAAGTCATCATTTATGATCATAATGAGCAGATTTTGTATCCAATTTTAGAGGAAGGTAAGCCCATTAAATTGTCTCTGAAACATATTTTTCTGTGAAGTATTCTATTTTGCAAGTGAGTGCTTTTATTATGCAATATGGCTGTGTCTCATTAAAATATAGATGAAGTGCTGGAAAAAGGGGTAGACAAGGTAAATTGGCACATGTGTCATGCCCGTAATGCTACATGGCGATGATGAAAATTCTCTGGTATGTGACCCAAATCCCCTTAAATTCTGGACATAATCCCCTCGGGAGTCTTTCAAAATTATGGCAATTTGTTTTTTATGCCCCCACAAAGTGGCGGCATATAGGGTTGCCCTTGTCCGTACGTACGTACGTACGTACGTACGTACGTCCCGAAGATTGTTTCCGATCTAATTCTTGAAAACCGTTTGTCCAATCCTCACCAAACTTTAAACACATGTTTGTGACCATAATATCTTGATCAAGTTCGATAGTCATGGAAATCGCTTTAGTCGTTTAGGAGTTACGGCCCTTTTTTGCCAAAAATACTTCAAAAATATATGTTTCCAATCTAATTCTTGAAAAGTATGTGTCCAATCCTCACCAAACTTTACATACATGATTGTGACCATAATATCTTGATCAAGTTCGATAGCCATGGAAATCGCTTTTGTCATTTAGGAGTTACGGCCCTTTATTTGCAAAAAAAGACTTGAAAAATACGTCCCGAAGATTGTTTCCGATCTAATTCTTGAAAACTGTTTGTCCAATCCTCACCAAACTTTAAACACATGTTTGTGACCATAATATCTTGATCAAGTTCGATAGTCATGGAAATCGCTTTAGTCATTTAGGAGTTACGGCCCTTTTTTGCCAAAAATACTTCAAAAATCATTATGGCTTATTTTCTGTGACAAAAAACCGAAGTGGGGGCATCCGTGTCCTATGGACACATTTTTTAAATTTGAATCCTAATTTATGATAGTGAATTGGATAATGCGGAAAGCTTCCTCAGTATCAGCTTTTTCAGTTGTACAGTTTCGGCGCATTGAAGGATTAGGGATGGTACATATTCCAACGTTTCCAGTGTAACCATTTTGGAATAAGATCGTTTACTAAGTGATGACGAGAATGATCGGTCATAAATGAGTTTGAAGCTGTTTTGGGATCATTTTGGTACCGCTCCTAGCGGACTACATAGAGTATTTGTTAATGATGTTCTCAAACTTGGAAATCCACTTTTGCCAGCGTACATAGGCAGAATTTGTGTTTGAATCATTGAGTCAACTTTGAACAATGAATGGTGGAAACGACAGTAGTTGAGTCGCCATCCCACGTCGCCAGTTTTATGTAGTAAAGGAATAACTCAACACGTGAGATTAACAGCCTTTATTTGTACTTGCGTCTTAAAATACTCTGAAATTTTGTCAAATTAGACCTGCTAAAAAAAAACCCTGAATACTACCAAAATCCCCCTGAATTTTCAGACTTTTGAACATTAATCCCCCTGAATGGTCTCAAGAAAATATGGCATGTTTGGAAGCATCTTTTTATTTTCCATTTCATTAGCTTACATTTTTCAACAGTAGTTTTATTAGAAAATAGTTATTTTCTTATACCGAAGGTAAAACATACTGTTGTTGTTTTTTGCATAATGTTCCTAAAAGTTTAAAGATATTTCATATTGATAAGGAACAGGTCATGAGTATTTTTTTAACTTGTTGATTTCGCTGTAAAATGACATTCACAAGCTAAATCTTAGTAGACCAAAGAATTGTACGTTTACAGATTTTTGTATCTTTTTTGATATGGCAAATCCTTCACATACAAATTGTTTAGTATCAAAAGTGGGTAGTTATTCCGATCGGGATTCTGGGTTAAAGCATTTAACATCTCAAAAATATCATAAAACAAGAAATATTACCAGATTATGTAATTTTATATCAGTTCCATACATAAAAATGTCATATCCTATGAATAATTATGAGTTTGACGTCTATTTTTCATTTCTTGCTGTCAAAACATAGCGATATATACATGAAGGGCACCTGCAAGGCTTCAGGGCACAATTTTCAAACAATTGGAACATTTCGGCCATGGCTGAGTTGTTACGATTGTATTTACGAGGTCTATCTAGAAGCTTGTCAGAGTGGTGGCCGAGTTATTACGATTGGGTCGAGTTGTTCCGCTTGGCATAATTGTTGTCTGTGTCAGTCAACTTTTGTTTTATTGGAAAGGTAAATAATGTGTTTTAATGCAAAATAACTTTTCACTTATATGGTAAAGTATGAATATAAACCTTTATGATCAATTTAAACCATAAAATACTTCACTTAATACAATTTCAATATTTTTCAAAACACCCCCGGTTTTTGCACAAGCCCGTTTAGACGTTACTGGCTAAGGTCACAAATCCGAACACTTTCTGATGTTTTTTACAATTATCTTGGAGAGTTTATGTTGTAGTAAGTTAAACTTTCGTATGAAACATCTTTTGTTCATGTGAAAACAGCTGTCAAAGTACAGATTCACGATCTCGTCAATATTATGTCGAAAATCGTTCAATTTTATGGATAGTAAATCACCCTTCAAAATACGCTATGGAGGGCACAAACACCGAACACTTGAAAAGCGAAAATACATGGTCATACAATTATAATTAAAAAGTATGCTTTAATAAATAATTGGCATTTTTTAGAAAAATGCTTAACAAAACAAGATGAAACTTCGCAAGTGTGACCAAGGCAAGCCTCTGTATTGATCTAGATCATCGAATAATCGATCACGGTAAACAAACGCGTGTTTTAGCCGGTGTTCAGGATTTGTGCCCTGTTAGGAAATGTACCGTCAACCAGTAAGGATTGGAAGAATGTATTACACGTCTATAATTTTAGACTGGGGGCGGGGGGGGGGGAGCTACAATAATAAGCGATTAGGGATACTTTTTTTATTATTTTGACATTTCATGTGTATCCCTGTAACTGCCATAGTCTTAAAATCGTCAAAAGACCCATTGACGGTCATTTAGGTGGACTATTGGGGGGGGGGGCATGGTTACAATTGACTGGTGCAACCACTGGGACACCATTTTTTATTATTTTGATATTTCTTAAAATACTCGTTGACGGCTATTTAGGCAGAGTAGCCCCACTCCCTGTCGAAGTGTGGATAAGAAGAGGACTGTTTCAAGTGAACGTTCTTTACGAGATGTCCTACTTATTGACTGTTTATATATTCAAAAATCAAGACAAAAAATTAAATGGAAAAAAATAAATGACTTACCAATGGGTGTTTGAGATATCCATTTGGCACCACTTTAGTGCCATTCATCGCTCTTCAAAGCTTCATAAAACAAAATCATTCGTCTAACACATTCCCGACATCTTAACACAGATGGTATTGATTACTGTGACATGTTGGTGTTAAACCGGTTTGAAGGTGCATTCACTCGAGTAATAAAGTCAAAGATGCACTCTTAAGTACTGCCAGATAAGGTTTACCACAATTAATAATGTTGTTTCAATATTCCTAAAAGAATGAATAAATGTCGAAAACAATGGTTCTTATGAAGGATATCGAGTTAAATTTGAAAGAAATGAGCATTACACACGGTATTTCTACCTTATGAGACTATAGTAGACCACAATAAATCTTTTAGCATTTACCAATCATTTAATATTTTTTGCGCTTTCTGCTATTAAAAACACGGTTACAATCTTGTTATCAGTAATAAATATTTTCAATAAATGCATTATTTAGTATGTAGTTAAAGGTTTATCAGTCACAATTGATGTTTGTTATATATGTGTATGTATTGATTTTGAATAACAGTGTCACTAAACAAAAAATAAACAAATTTACGCAATTTCACAACCTTTTTTCCAGTTCTTCTGGATTACCCTGTATCCCCTGCCTCGAAACGAAAAGTAACTTGGATGACATCGGTACGTTGTGGTTGGGGGGGGGGGGTCACCCCCCCCCCTCCTTCTGGCCACTAGTGCAATTGCAAAATTAATTTTGATGCGTGAGGGATATACTTAAGCGACGATGTTAACCATTGCTTCAATATTTATGCATGCATATATGTACTTGTTGGCATTTTGGGTGCCTCATTTCTACATCAAAAATGCTCAACCAGGTATGAGTTTATTGTATAAGTTATAGCTCGTAGTTTGTAAAATGTGGTTCTTTAGCAAATTTGTTTTAAATACGAAATAAAAGGTGTTGCTTCCAAGGTATGCATGATCAAAATATCCATAAATTATGTATGAGTCCCTTTTGCTGAGTGGTTATGCTATTTATTTGTCCATGACGTAAAAAGCGAACGTTCACCCCTGATTAAAACAAGACTTTATTTTCATACTTTCATTGTATTTTGTTCTGCAATTTCAGTATCAAAGAGTTAACTAATTATTTCAGACACATTACCTGGAAAATGATTATTTGGTGCCAATGAGGTACGAGTCCCTTTAAGAATGACAAAGTGTTTTTACAATCAGCTAGATAACAAGTTCATTTTTTCCACATATACAAGATGATTTACAAGTAATCATCATATGTGTATTTTTGCTTCACTGCTATCTTGTAGGATGACTGGCTTATATACTACTACCGGGTATGTAGTAAAGTGACAACATGGCATTAATTACCAATAGCGTTTATTTTGTAATGCAAAATTCACCAGCCTTACATGTTTGTACAGTTCGATATTTTTTTCTAAAACATATACTAGTATTACTGTTTGAGGAAGGCATTGGCACATGATGCATGTTAACATTCTAAAATGCCTTGCAGCATTTTTAATGGTGTTTAGCTTGGACCAGCTCAAAACCAAATAATAGGGGTTGGAAAGTCTTTGGTTTAGGAGTTAAAAAGTCTTTAATATGGTTATTAAAATAATTCAACAAGGGGTTGAAAAGTCTTTGTTATAGGAGTTAAAAAGTCCAAACAGGTAGGGGTTGAAAAGTCTTTGAAATAGGGGTTTAAAAGTCTAAGGGTTGAAAACTGAAAAGTGTTCTTTTTTAGAAGGGTTAAAAAGCCTCTTGGGGTTGAAAGGTCCTGCTCCCCTGCAGAACAGTATGTATGAAATAAACTATTATCTTAGGTAAAACATTTCATATGGATTTCCATCAATTAATTACATCTTCATTAAAAATCAAGAAAATGGTACATTTTCTGTGTAAAGGTACTGACAACCGAAATAACATTTTCAAGCGTAAAAGTGAGTATAGCTTTGAAAAAATGAATAAGTTCTTAGTCGTTTGTAACCACAACTTAATCGATTAAAAATGGCGTCTGAGGAGATGAAACCAATCGGAACTCCTCGGCTAGTATCAAGATATGGCCTCGGATATAATACGGGTCGTAAGAAAATAGTCCATCATGGCCGACCAAGAAGATGTTCAAACAACCAAGAGATATGTTAGTCCAAAGACAGAATGAGGAGCGAACTTTTACCACTTATTTGTGTGTAAGTGTTATTTTTATACTTATTGTATTTTAATAAAATATAAAAAATAGTTTTAAAAGAGCCCTAATGAGAAACTAATTGGAAATGTCATTAATTCTTAGTGGGTGGGGTAAAGTCTTCTTTCATTTGACAGATTCTAATATAGTAAATAACAATTTTGAAGCTCCAGTGATCAGTGGCAAAAATTAAGAAAAAAATACTCTATTTGATTTTTTTTTAATAACAAATAAGCCTGAATATGACTTTACTTAGATCGATAATAGGTTAGACTTTCTTTCTCAGTGTATTTATCTCATACATTTCATATCATTAACTTTAATTTTTTATAATTAAAATTTACATTCTTTTAACCAAGGATGTATGGTTTATATGTCCGGAGTGTTGGTATCGAACAACTTAATGTAATGGCACAATTGAATGCCTCGTTCACTAATATAGTTCTCTAAATAAATTACATCTTCATTCTATTGGTTTAACAAAATGAGTTTGAACGCATAAACCAGCACACATTTCTTTCAAGACTAAATTCTATGATATCCACCAGTGGTGGTGATGCAGAAACATTGAAAAATGCTGACATTTTTACTGTGCCAATGAAATGCAGACATTTAAATTTTAATTATATTGTCATTTTCAGAGAAGAGTATGGTACCAGGGGTGCAGCTGACTCTGATTCCCGGCTTCTTCTAATGAAAAAAGGCAGATGAGGTAATGGTTGTGCTATTTTCGAAATTCGGACAATAATTTAACAGTCAAGTATCCTATTGGTTTAAGCCCAAAAGTACCTGCATGTTTGTACAATTAACCAACAAGGATTGACAGTATTAAAATATCAACATTGTAGATGAATTTAAACATGATAACAATTTCATTTCATGCTTTTTAATTTACCAGTAGTCCAGAAGCTGCTCTCTCACAGATTGACAGTTCTTCTTGGTCATTCTTCAAAAGCCCAAAGGAGTAATTAAATTAAATTTACACATATAATTAATTATATGGCTTAAAGCAATATAGCAAACAAATATTTTCCAAACAACTGAAATCTGTTCTATTATGTGTGACCTTTTATGACTAGTTGGAGGATTTTTTACCAAATTTTCAAACTTGTATATGAAAGACTGTGATCTGATATTATGTCAGCAGTCTTATATCACTGGTTTCCATACATATGCACAATAATTGCCAATTGGCTCGTTTAAAGATAAAAAAGGTGTCAGAACAGTAAAACTGTGAGGATGCAGCTTTAAATTGGTGTTGCACTTAATGTTTTGTGAATACTTTTCTGTTGTTGTACAGGCTTTTAAAATAATTGATCTGAAAATATAATTCCTATTATTGTTGTATTTTCTGTTTCCTATTTCAGGCACTGGAATCCAAATGTAATCCGAATGTAATCAAAAATGCCATTGTATGAGGATTGACCTGCAATGCATGGAAATCATCTAACCCAACTGCAACGCCTACCTTGGAAAAATGAGTGCAAGATGGAAACAAAGCGTTCAGTGGAACATCTTGTCATAAAAGTCATCTGTTGGTCCGTGATTATTAAATAAATCCGAACATATATTTTAAAAGGGTAAAATGGTAAAGGATTTATCTAGGCTTAAAGTGGTTTTCCTATATTATGGAGGGAAGATAACTACAAAAACAGAAACAGATGGCATCAACAGACCGAAATAAAGGAGAACTATTTTGTTCAGTTCAATTTTTAAGACTTCAGAAAATCTGTTAATAGGGCACATCCTTGCAAATGCCATATTGTAAACTGGGCTCTTTAAAATGTGAAAAGGCGAAAGTGGTCTAGAGGATAAGCCTCAAATTCAAGGTTGTGAGTTCAAGACCTCCAAGATACTTTCTCTTGACCTCAGGAAAAGGATGTCCATACTTGTTTCTACTTAGGCAACAGACTTAAGAGTGATTTTGTAAGCTTCCAGCTTGCATAGCAATTTGATAAGGCATAAAATAAGATACAAGCTGACTTGCAAACAGTTTTTCCATTTGTGTTGATTTATTTTTCAGTCTGTTGGAATGTTTATTAGAAGTGATGCGCATTGCTTACTGCAACCAATATTTATTTTCTTTATTAAGTTAAATTTAACGAACACATAACATGACTTGTGATTTTACAAATGCATGTTTATTTCGTTGATTGTATGAGTTTATTTTCTCAAATGATGTAATAAAAGTTATTCTGAATGACTGTCCTTTTTTGTTTGAAGAAAATGTGTTGAGGTTTTGGCATAGCATAGTGTCATCATCATCATCATCATCATCATCATCATCATCATCATTATTGTTGTGTACAAATAAAACATTCAAAACAATGTATTAAAAACCAAACTGTCAAGCCAAGTACTCAAAGAGGCACAAGGATATTGCTAAAGAGACCGGTAATACATTTAGACAAATAAAATGCAAAGAAAGATCTATAATTCTGACACATGGTAATGCTTTAAATAGTCCTCTCATTGTGTGTTTATGGTTAAAGTGGAGACATACAGTATTTTTTGTAAAGAAGACTTAAATTTGTATGGCAACTTAAAGCCATATATGGGGATTAAACGCCAGAAGTATTGTGAAGTCTCCCAAAAGACTCAATGCACTTAAAAGGGCTTGGCACAGAAATGAAAGTAAAAATGGGAGCAAAACCTAATTTATCATTAATTTTACATTGGATTGCATACTGATGGCTCTGTTATTACTTGACTAATATTAAAAATAAAATTAAGAGACATGTTGATCCAAACTGTAATTATTCTTGTTTGCATTTTATGGAGTTGGACATAAAAGAGTCATTTGGTGAAGAGTGATCTAAAGGCTAATTATTCAAAATAGATTAAGTATTATTGAAAAAAGTCTGGTATACATTGCTGAAAAGCTTAGTAACCTGGCTAAATATTTGTTTAAGGCTTTTATTTACAAAAAAATAAATCGGTTGAGTATCTTATCAGTTACTCTTTTGGTGTTGTTGTTTTTAATAAAAAATGACAATTTACTCAAAGATATTGAGACTAATAATTATAGATTAAGACAAATATAATGTGTAAAGAAACTTCTAATGAGTGGGTTTTATCCACAGCCTAGGAGGTAAAGTGACGCATGATCTGCCTTGAACAAATACAATTTTAAGACAAGTTCTGTCAACTTAGTGCACCCCCCCCCACCCCAGGTCCGGGGGAATACTGGGGTTAACCCGGGGAAATGGGCCAGGTTTTTACCTATCAGGTGGCCCTGCAGTGCTGGGTGAATGCGGTGGTTTTATCTTGGCTTAAAATATAGAGGGGAATGGACCTTACCTAGAGTCCCTGGGGTGTGGGGGCATTTGGCAGGGATTTTGCCATTGGATCGTCCGCGCAGGGTTGGGATTTTAGCCGGGGCTGGCTGTACTTAAAGTCAAAGTCCCCACTATTCCCCACACCTGGGGGGCCATGGTTACAATTGTCTGGTGCATATCCACATGAACGTTGTACTGGTACTCTAACAATTGAGCTTACTGCGTGGATAGTCACCGCCCCACCCCAACCCCACAGAACTGTTTACACACAAAAAATCTGCAGCCCAAACCCAATAATGCTGAAGTAAAGGCATGCATAGATTTCAGCTGGTAAAGCTGTCTGGGTGCCAAGCTCACACCCATCCTACCACAACCCACAAAATTCTGCACAATGCAATCAATGATTTTACAGAATAGTAATGTTGTTTTAATGGCAAGGCATGGTGTGAAAAATAACACGGCAAAGTATGACTTAAAACTCACATTTCATAGGGTATTCCTATAACTGTTGAGAAAATGTTGACATTAGTCCATGCATGCATTTAATCCGATGTAATGATTCATGCATGCCATGAACCGTATGATCATTTCAATGACTGTCAAGTACATTTTCTGTGTGCTCACGATTTTTCCAGAGGAAACAGAGTGCTTCATGTATAAGGAAAGATCTAAATATTCATAAAACGAACATTCTTTGAGGTAATAATAAAAAAAAAATCTCTTAAACAAGCACATTTAATTTAACACAATCCATTTCCTTGTTGTTACAATGGGCCTTCTTTACGCGGATTGAAAACGATGTTAATCGCCGGCAGCCGCATCGCACTTTCGTATATCCTTACTACTATTTACGAGGTCTATCTCGAAGCTTGCCGGAGATGGCCGAGTTGTTACGATTGGAGATGAAACTAGTGTAAAGATATTTAAAAAATGGAATTTGTGTCACTGGTTGAGTAAGAATACTTCAGGTAATTTTTGATATGATTTATTGCATTCAAATTCATTAAAAGATGCTTAAATCTTATCGCTAAGATATCAGCACAGAAGTATTAGCTTGGAATTGGATGGATACAATGTCAGGACACAGGTAAACAATAAAACAAAACTTCAAATATATTCCTAAATAAATAAATAGGTGTTCTTTTAAGAGATTTAGGAAAGTTGAAATATTTTCCCATTAAAATTTATTGCCAGAACCTCCAATTGGATTAAGCCCATTGCCAATGTTACCAATTGGAAGATTCCAATGGGACAATGTTCCAATTGGAGTTTTCCAATTTCCTGACTTTTCCCATATTGAATTGTGGGAAATATCCAATTGGAAAAAATGGTCGACGGGATTTTTTTTTACAAAAAATGATAAAAAGTACTATAAACGCACTTTTTCTAGATAACATTATAACCATTAATGATAATGATTGTTATTAATCACTAATTCCTTTTTTGAAAATGTGGGAGAATTTTCCAACAAAAAATGTTGGGCTGATTTTCCAATTGGAAAAACCATTTTTCCAATGGGAAGGCCATTTTCCAATGGGACTCCCATTGGAAAAGTTGACTTTAAATGCCAAAAAAACATATTTCTAAATTAAATTTCAGGAAACAAAAAATATCTCTTATTAGTATTACCTAACACATTTTAAAAATACAAAAATAAAAAACATTGTGTGAAAAATAAAAAAAAATAAGTTTGCAAAAATTCCGGATTTGCAAACTTAATCCGGATGCTGTTTAAACAAGAGTTGGAAAAGTTTAAGCAGGCATGTAGTGAAAAGCAATAAATTGAGTTCTAGAAATGTTGTAAATTCCAGTTACATTAAATATTACGTGCCATTTTACGGTCAGATTTTTGAAAAATTCCTGTTCCAAAATTCCGGTTAATTTAAATATTACGTCCACTTTTATGGTAAGATTCCGTCCGTTTAGCACACGTAAATTCTATCTTAATTTTACGTACGGAAATTTTTACGCACAGAATTTTATAAAAAATTCCTGTTCCGAAATTCCGGTTAATTTAAATATTACATACACTTTTACAGTCATATTCCGTCCGTTTAGCACACGTAAATTTTATCTTAATTTTACGTACGGAAATTTTTACGCACAGAATTTTATAAAAATTCCTGTTCCGAAATTCCGGTTAATTTAAATATTACGTCCACTTTTACGGTCAGTTTCCGTCTGTTTAGCACACGTAAATTGTTCTTTATTTTTCTCAATTCTGGGCGTAATTTCCATGATTCCGTACGTAGAAATTTAAGTTTTACGTATGTTTTACGGTTGGAAAATTTCGTACAGGGCCCTGAAAGGTTCCTGTTCATCTGGAGTAGACGGCATATGCATAGAGATGCTTAAAAGCACTATTGACTACACTTTGCCGTATTTAAACAAACTGTTTAATGCTGTTCTTTCTACTGGAAACGTGCCTGCAACGTGGTGTGAGAGCATTATAACCCCCGTGTTCAAAAAGGGCTCTAACAACGATCCGAACAATTATAGAGCTATTTCAGTTGGTAATAGCCTAAGCAAAGTTTTCATGAAAATTTTAAGCAATAGAATAACCTGGGCTGAAAATAACAGTATACTGGACGAAGCGCAATCCGGATTTCGCACTGGATATTCCACCATAGATAGTATTTTCAGTCTACAGTCCATTATTCAAAAATACCTCAGCAAACGGAAGGGACGTGTCTATGTCTTCTATGTCGAGTTTTTGAAGGCCTTTGACAACTGTGTTCATGAAAAGCTGTGGCAAAGTCTCGAGCGTAAAGGCATTAACCAAGACAGTAAATTGTTAACAGTGTTTAAAAATATTTATTCCCACTTAAAGTCATGTGTAAAAGTACAAACTGATATCACAACCGGACTAACTAGCTTCTTTGACTGCAAAGTAGGCACAAAGCAAGGCTGCGTGAGTTCTACAATTGTATTTAATCTCTACATTAACGATTTGATTGCATGTTTTAAGCGTTATTCACGAAATGGAATATACGTCACCGAAGTTACGGGCGAGTTATATGGACTGTTATTCGCCGACGATGTATCTACTTTCGCCGACACCGTTAACAATCTACAGAGCAATATTGACACTATCGGGAAGTTCTGTGACGAAACGGGAATGAAAATAAACCTTGACAAATCCAAAATCATGGTCTTCAGAGGTGGTGGGGGCCTTAGACGCTACGAAAAATGGTTTTACAAAGGGAGAGAAATCGAAGTCGTACCCTGTTATAAGTATCTTGGCTCGTACTTCACACCTACATTATCGTAGACAAAGACTAAAGAGTTACTGTCGATACAGGCTACAAAGGCATTAAATACGCTTTACAAGTATCAAAAGCAATTCGGCTAATTCAACCTAAATGATGCATTCAAGTTGTTTGATGCGATGGTGAAGCCAATATTGACTTATTCGTCTGAGATATGGGGGTACGAGTACAGCCACCAGATCGAAAAAGTCCAAATAACATTTTGTAAGCGAGTGTCATGTCTCAACCAAAACGTCGCTAACTTTTTTGCACTAAGTGAGTGTGGCCGACATCTGCTCTCAGTCACATACATGTCACGTTGTATACGGTACTGGATTAAACTCACAAAGATGCCACGTGACCGCAACCCTCGTCAGTGCTACGAGATGTTACTGCGCCTGGACGAAAGCGGACGCACCACGTGGGCGACACGCGTTAAACGTCTGCTGTTCCAACATGGCTTCGGATACGCCTGGATTGCCCAGGAAATAGGACAAGTAGACATGTTCATAAAACTGTTCACGGACAGGTTGACGGACACTTATAATCAGAAGACTATGGCGGATATCAATAGTTCCCCAAAAGCTTTGTGTTATAGACTATTCAAATCAGCACTGACGCCAGAGACATACATTTCTGCATCAATACCGTTTCAATACAAAAGGATATTAGCCAATTTTAGATGCTCAAGTCATGCTCTAACTATTGAAATAGGGAGACATCAAAATATTGAAAGAGATTTCCGATTCTGTTCATATTGTCTCAATCGGAATGTGTATGTTGTAGAAAATGAAATACATTTCCTTATTGATTGCCCTTTGTATGATGAATTAAGAGCAACATATTTATTGAATATAGAAAATATTGTTAGCAGTGAACGCCGTTTTGTTAAATTGATGGCTAACGACAGTATCACTTCTATTTTTGCACTATCTAAGTTCTTAAAATCATCATTTGAATTACGAGAGGTCTACATAAATAGTATTAATTAGAAATATGTGTAGAAGGTGGTGGTATACTCAACTCTTCTCAGGGTTCTACTGTTTATTACCAGTATGTATAAATAACCAGTATGTAGAAAGAACCAGTATGTAGAAAGAACCTATAAATATAATATATACGAACATATAATATAATACAATAAGCAAATGTTTAAAATACATTATACAAGGTACAATACAATGGCCATGTGTTTGAACAAAATAGAAGCAAATACAAAACGGGTTTAATTATTATTTAGATATTAATTAATACAAACGAACGACTAATAGTAATCTATGTAATTATATATAATAACTCACCAGGCTGTGAAACGATACAATCGTTTAAATAAGATTCAGACAGTTATGTTGAAACTGAATGTATAAAAACTATATACGGACAACTTTGCAGTTGTGCGTTTAGGTTGGGAATGATTAGAGAAACCTAGAAAATTAGTAAGGGCGGTGGGATAAAAATAGGAGAGCCAATGAAACTGTTAGTTAAATATAAATATACCCGTTTGACCACTTTCATACATAACCTCATACACTCATTTACATAAACATGAGAATCACATGGACAAACAAGTGACAATAACAAACAGGACAGTTGGGGTGGAGTTATAGTTGAAATTGGCCTATTCTACACACTCCCCCTCTTAGTTGAAAATGTCTCCGACATTCCTAAATGAAAAATTTTATTAAGAGGAGTGTTAACATAAAGATAAAAGTTGATGAACCTGGTGTTACCTGAAAATTTATAAAAAGGGCTTCACACTGAAAAAATAATCTATCAATGTTAAACATAATATTTCTAAAAGATGAACATCTAATATGACATGAAAGGGAAATCACGTCAAGTGAAAAATATATGAAAACGATAATGAGAAAATCATTCCTCACTGAAAAAGATGTATAGGTGAAAATTATTTTGCAACAATAAACACATACAAAACATAATAAATGATACTGATCCCATCGTAGGGTTGTCAGGCCTACGATCAGCACCACTGCCCAGTATCTGCCAAGAAATACATATATATGTGAAAACCATATGTAACTTAGCACAAAGCAAGAAAGATAAAAACAGTATAAAAACGAAATAAACACAATTGCAGCAATGAAATATCAATGGCTACAGCACTGCAACAAAATAAAAAAAACATACCACTGTGTTCAGAATTAGAATAGTAGAAAACACTAAATATATATAACTACGTCTTCCGCTATCTGTGAAGATACCCACTCTCCGTACCGCTCTGGAGGACGCCTGGTACGGCTCGGCCTGGGAGTAGGCACCGGCGGGGTCACTGAAATAGAAGAGGGGACCAGAGAGGGGGCATTGGGACTATTTAGTGAGTTTATGGGGGATTGAATGGAGCGACGTGATGGAAAAGAAGCAGAAGATGGGGTATTGCCATAACTGACGCTTGTGGGTGGTTCAGGAGCGGGTTGATGGCCTCTTCGTTGTGGAATGATGTAGACGGAAGTCTCAGATGAGCTGGAATCTTCGTCATACTCAGATGATGGGGACGGTGGAGGACGGGATGTTCTAGTCCGCTTCTTGGGGACAGGAGTGACGGTGACGTCTTCCGGTTCCGGAATGGAGATAAACGGCAACAACATGTTTCGATGTAGGGTACGTATGGGACCTTTTCCGGTTTCCAACTGGACCTTGAAGATCGGCTGATCTGGAAAGGGGATCGCAATTATGGAGTATGGATCCTTCTCCCATTTGTCTGCCAACTTCTGGCGACCTTGCAAATTGACTTTCCGGACAAGAACTACATCACCGACAGAAAGTTTATTCTCCCGAACTCGCTTGTCATACTGGACCTTGTTCTGATTGGCACGTTTCTTCGCCGCTTCACCAGCAACACGGTAGGCGTATTGGAGACGCTCTTGGAGGCGAGAAACATATGACGTATGGGACTTGGCACCTTCATTGCCAGGAGAAGTACCTAGAAAAGCATCGACAGAAAGACGGGGATGCCACCCAAACATGAGAAATTGAGGGGAATAGCCCGTAGAACTGGATTTGGTGGCGTTGTATGCCTGAACCAAAGCGGGAACAAACTCCTTCCAATTACCCTTATGATCATCACTCAGTGACCCTAGCATCCGCATGAGCGTGCGGTTAAAGCGTTCCGCAGATGGATTACCCATGGGATGAAAGGGAGTAGTACGGGTCTTCCGGACACCTGCGATGCGACACAGCTCTTTGATGACCCGGCTCTCGAAATTGCGACCTTGATCTGAATGTAGCTGTTCGGGAAAAGAGTAATGGACAATGAATTGCTCGTAAAGAGCCCGCGCAGTGGTGACAGCTTTCTGGTTTTTGCAGGGAATAGCTTTGGCATACCGAGTAAAGTGATCGGTAATGACCAGAACATCTTCATATCCACCTTTCGACCTATCCAGCTTTAGAAAGTCAATACAGACAAGCTGCATCGGTCTCGAGGTTTCAATGGGAACAAGGTTAGCCCTCGGAACAACTGGGGTCTTACGACAAACACATGCACGACAGGAAGAAATACGACAGTCGAAATCAGACTCCATGCCAGGCCAGTAGAAACGCTGACGAGCGAGCCAAAGAGATTTCTCCTTGCCAGGATGACCAACGTCATCGTGAACACCACGAAAAGCTAAAGTTCTGTGAAAAGAAGGAATGACAAGCTGCTGGACTTCATCACCATCCAAAGAGGCGGTTCTAAATAAGACACCATTATCTAGTGAAAGACGCGACATGTCACGAAGTAGGGATTTGACATCTTTCGACGTCTCCTCCCCCCTCGGACGAGAACCGGAACGTAGGATGGAAATGATCTTGGAAATGTCAGGATCGTTGGACTGTTCTGCCTTCCAATCTACAGGATTGATTGCTGGAACAGGAGGAACAACATCTTCACTGGCCAGGTGAGGAGCCGTTACACCAGACAAACATTCAACCGGAGAAACTGAAACAGAAACGCCAAGACAAACAGCTTTGATCTCTTCTGAGAACAGATGGGGCTTACGACTTAGTCCGTCACAATCTGAATTAAGTTTGCCTGACTTATATACAATATCAAAATCATATGCAGACAAAGCTGCAACCCAACGATGACCTGTAGCGTCTAACTTTGCAGATGACAATATGTAGGTCAAGGGGTTGTTGTCAGTCGTGACTTCAAATTTGTTTCCGTACAAATAGTCGTGAAACTTGTCGGTCACTGCCCACTTGAGCGCGAGGAATTCTAATTTGTGGGCGGGATAATTACGCTCACTACGACGAAGACCTCGGCTCGCGTAGGCAATGACCCTCTCGGTGCGATCTTCTTGCTCTTGGAGTAGCACTGCTCCTAAACCAGACCCACTTGCGTCAGTATGGACTTTAAAGGGTTTAGAGAAATCAGCAAAAGCAAGAACAGGAGGAGAAGAGAGTTTCTCCTTAAGAAGATCAAAAGAAGACTGCTGGGCGTCACCCCAGACCCATACAACAGGTTTTTTACGTTTTAATTTGGATTTAGATTTTGAGTGTGTATGACCATGACCTTCAAGAAGTGAGTTTAAGGGTTGGGCTATTTTTGAATAGTCTTTGATAAAACGGCGGTAAAAACCAGCTGTTCCTAAAAAGGTACGAAGTTGTGAGATATTCTCTGGAACAGGCCAATCAGTAATGGCAGAAGTCTTCTCGGGATCAGTAGCAATGCCTTGTTGGGAAATGATGTGACCTAGATAGGAGACAGAGGATTTGAAAAGCTCACACTTAGACCCTTTTAGCTTCAGACCATGAAAAGAAAGCCGTTGAAAAACATTCTCCAACCTGGTCAAATGCTCCTCGAAAGTCTCGGAAAAAATCAAAATGTCGTCTACAAAAACTAGACATTCCCGGAGAAGTAAATCGCCCATAGTTCTCACCATCACACGCTGAAAACTAGCACCCGAGTTAACTAAACCGAAAGCCATGCGATTGCACTCGTAAAAGCCGAGGTTTCCAACGGAGAAAGCCGTAAAATGCTTCGAATCCTCTTCCATCTGCACTTGCCAGTATCCGGACCGAAGATCAAGTTTAGAAAAGAACTTAGAACCGACAAGTAGATCCACCGTATCATCAAATCTAGGAAGCATATATGCGTCTTTCCTAGTACGGGAGTTAAGCATGCGGAAGTCAATGCAGAATCGAAGGGAACCATCTTTCTTACGGACAAGCACAACATTGGAAGAAAAGGGACTTTGGCTTTCACGAATAGCACCACAATCCAACATATCTCTGAGATGTTGCCGGACCTCTTCATACATCCCTGGAGGGATCTTTCGGTAAGGCTGCTTAAATGGCGTGTCGTCTGAAAGGACAATCTTATGACGGGTGATGTTGGTGCAGCCAATGTCTATAGGACCAGTTGAAAAAATGTTTTTCCAGTTCCCAAGAACCTGGCGAACACGAAGGAGCTGATCTGAGGACAAGTTCTCCGTGTCAATCTTCACACCAAAATCATCAACAGAACTGTCAGAAGGTTTAGATGAAGGAGAAGGAAAGGAAGATGAGAGATTATCTAAGACATTCACTTCATTGACAACACAAATATCAGACTTGGGCCGAATGAAAATGGGCCTAGCAGTCATGTTACACACACAAACTGGGATCTTGGCATACTTGCCTTGCTGAGGAATAGAAACCACCTGAGGGCGAACGAGATATGATGAAATTGCACCAGAATTCTCTGTCACAACCTTCTGGACCTTGTCTAAGCCTCTAGCAATACCATTGATGGTCACAGTCTCATATGGAGCTATCTCGATGCTGTGTTCATTTGTAGACTTTACAGGAATGGGATTGCAGACAAGTGTGTTAAAAACAAATTGCCAAACTTCTGGCACAGTGTTTGCGGAGGCGGCCGCCACCGACTTACAACACCGAATGATGTTTGTTCCTAAAATAATAGGACAATGTTGATTGCTCTGTGTATCAGGAACAACAAGAACAGGAACTGGTAGTTCAATGTTGAATTCTGGAATAACAACAGATACTTCAATGTAACCAAGTATATCAAGTGAATGACCACTGGCAACAGAGACATTCAAATCAACACCAAAGTCTTTTAAATTAAGCAGTGATGGCTTATCAGGTAAAGACTGGTAAAAAGAATTGGAAACTGTTGAGACCATGGATCCAGTATCCAGCAATCCTGTTGTATGAACTTTGTGAAAGATCACAGAACAAATGTTGGAATCTCCAACAACTCTATCAAATAAAGAGCTATGGTGGCCTTTCGGGGGCACCACCTCTGGTTGGCCAGTTGCAGAGGCAGTTAGTAGTTTGGGTGGTTCGCACTCTGGTTAACACCCTGTTGTTGTTGTCTCCCATTTCCATGTCCACGCCATTGTCGTCTGTTGCCACGAGCCGGCTGGTTCTGTGACGAAGTATTGGACTGAAAGGGCGGGGATTGAAATGAGGGTGGGGGCATACTGAAAAGTGAGTGCGGGTAAGAGACCTCTGGTGTGGATGACACAGATAAACTGTCAAGTCGTTGCAAGAGAATGTTGAACTTCTTGTCGACGCTAGACTGGAGGCTGCTCATCTTAGAGTTGATACGGTGCTCTAAATCAACCATCTGTTGTTGAGTATTAGGAGAGTGAGAAGTAGAAATATGCTGAAGATTGGACTGGGGTTTGGACTTGGGATTGGGAGGTATTATCTCCCTTTCCACTTGCCGAACATCCCGTAGAAAATTATCATAACCTGTGGAAGCATCCAACTTATGACGAGTACTACTCTTGAGAGACTCAGAATATAGACCTGACCAAAGCCGTTCACACAGAAGTTCATTGCGCCCAGAACTAGGGACATGACCACCTGCAAAAGCTAATTCTAGTATTGCTTCAATGCGACAACCAAAAGCGGTAACAGACTCCTCTGGCTTCTGCGTAGCGTTAAAAAACTCACGCATAGACACACCCTGTCTAGCTGGATCCGCAAAATTGACCTCAAGTTTCCTGAAAATATCATCAGCATTGGCATTATCACCAAGTGATACTACAAGGCGTCTGGCAGTGCCACGAAGAGAAGCTCTGATGGCTTGCATTATTTGAGAATCTGGCAAAGACGAATCACGTCGGAGACACCGGACTTCATGCTACCATTCATAGTAGCTGATCTCATTCTTTGGGACGGGATCATCACCAGAGAAGAGAGGGATCTTTGGTATGTGAACAGAGAAGGGGTAGAAGTTGCAGTGACATTCTGAAAGAAAGGGGTGGATGGGGGCTTATGGTCAGTTAAAGTTGGAAAAAATGTCTTAGGCTTAGCACCTGTGTCAATCTTGGGTGAAAATGTGTACTTCTTAGATAAAATTTCCAACATGGCCTCTTCCGTCATCTGATGAGAAGGTTCTTCACCACCAGTAGCCTGCATTTCTGGATCTGGATCATCATGATCAGACATGGTGGACAACAACAACCACAACAATAGCAACAACAACAATCAAATGGGGAAAAATAAAAAAAATCAATCAAAAGGACAAAATGAAATGAAAGACAATGACTTCAAATGTGTAAAATAAAATGAATGAAGTGTGTAATATGAACTAAGTTTAATTAAATTTTAATCAAACCAGAAAAAAATCAAAGTTGGATTGAATTGAATTCTGTTTAATTTATTTGAATTAATTTGTGAATTAATCGGAATTTAATATTTCAAAGTGATTTACAATGTGATAAATTGTAACCTGAAAATTAAAGTTTTATTTTTGAATTGAGAGGGCAAAAATATTTTATCAATTATATGAACACAAATAAATGAACAACAGCATACAATAACTTTATTTCACAAAGTCAATAACTGAAAATAACACTAAGTTAAATAATAAACTATTCAACTAATAATTATCTAAGTATAAAATACCCAAATAATAAATGAAACAACTGTAAAATGTCTCAAGTTGAAATCAGCAACCAATACACATCACATGGAATGTCACACCTGGGATGAAGATCTGTTATGTAAACAATGAATAGTATTTTATTGAATGGTCAATGAAATTCCCATGTATAGTAAACAGCTGGCTGTGTGAACACAATGTAGGTCACTAAATTGAGGTGATCAATACACAATGACAGCTATCTAAAAGGTAAATGAAGGAATGCATTGTTTACACGCAAATACTGACAACCGGAATACTGATTACAATCTGGAATACAGTGTGTAATCTGGAAAAAATGTGTTATTAGAAAATGGCAATGTACATGTAAACAAAAATAAGCTGCACTGAAATGGGGAAAAAATATTTGTCAACAAATTGTAACATATGCAGTAAAGTCTACAATGTACACAGTATATGACAACTGCCAAAGTTGTCTCTGGAGCTAAATAATTGAAAATATGTTATGACACCGGAAATTGTCAAATCTACATGTATATATCACTGACTGATATATGGATCAGTGAAAATGCTGAAAATGAATAAAACTATGTTATAGTACAAATAAACACAGGAACATAACAGGACATGTACACGCAAACAAATATGTCTCAATCACACACACAACTCTCTCTGGCACCTGGAAATATGAGTTAATATATACTGATAAGTGCAATTTTTTATGTGCAAAATGACATGCAAAAGGAAAATGCTAGAAAAGGGATGTATGCGAAATCAATGAACTTATATGTGAAAAATTAACCAGAACTAATATAGCACTATAACTAAGAAAATAACAATTAGCAACTTAGCTATACAATATTGCTAACTATGATAATGGCACTTTTATAAGTCTAAATATATGTGTACATGTATCTAAATGGCATGAAAATGCAACCAATGTGAAAATGTCAAATAAACACTAAATAACCACAGCAAAAATATAGCACTATGAAATAACTAAATAAACTAGAAGAATGTAAATGGCACAGAAAGTAACCTTATATATACTTGATATTCACTATTTTCAAAAAATGTCCAAAAATGTTTGTGTAAAAATGTAAACAAACACAATATTTTAGAAAAAAAATGGATAGATGGACACAAATTGGCACTTAAATTATGGTAAAAATAGTAACTGGTGTGAACCACAATAAATTATTGAGAAAATGAAGATAACTGATATTCCTATGAAACAAAAATCTACTTGCTTAATGAAAAAATTACCTTAAACTGATAAAAAAACACGTAAATGTCACTGAAGATGTTAAACAGCTGTTAAATGACCTAGATTAAAACGAAACTGAAAGTAGTTGACAAAAATATAGCAAAATTTACCAAAAATGAAACAAATAATGTGGTACTTACGTGGTTCACTCCAAAAATTTAATATTTATATAAAGTACTTTTAAATAAAAATTAACACAGAAAAATACACTTAATTATTAACACTAATCCATCCGCGAAGATCCAACGACGAAACACATGAACAGCCAACCACACAACACGACACAGTCAAAGTTCAATTGCTCGACTCGAGTATTAAAATAGAGTTAAAAAAAGGGACAAGGGCAAAAAAATAAAAGGGTGAAAATGGGCGCTCTAGAGCAAATACAGTTATAAAATACACAAGGGCTGGGCAGGGTGGGGGATTTGGATGGGGGTATACCGCTCCAATAGTGGTGGAGTGCCGCGCGGCGTTGGACGACGTCTGGCTGCTCTTCTAGCGGACAGAGCCTTACAACTTTCCCACTACACCATGTCTCGGATTGACAGCAGCCTGGCTTACTGGTCCGCGTCGGGGAGCCATTTGTAGAAGGTGGTGGTATACTCAACTCTTCTCAGTGTTCTACTGTTTATTACCAGTATGTATAAATAACCAGTATGTAGAAAGAACCAGTATGTAGAAAGAACCTATAAATATAATATATACGAACATATAATATAATACAATAAGCAAATGTTTAAAATACATTATACAAGGTACAATACAATGGCCACGTGTTTGAACAAAATAGAAGCAAATACAAAACGGGTTTAATTATTATTTAGATATTAATTAATACAAACGAACGACTAATAGTAATCTATGTAATTATATATAATAACTCACCAGGCTGTGAAACGATACAATCGTTTAAATAAGATTCAGACAGTTATGTTGAAACTGAATGTATAAAAACTATATACGGACAACTTTGCAGTTGTGCGTTTAGGCTGGGAATGATTAGAGAAACCTAGAAAATTAGTAAGGGCGGTGGGATAAAAATAGGAGAGCCAATGAAACTGTTAGTTAAATATAAATATACCCGTTTGACCACTTTCATACATAACCTCATACACTCATTTACATAAACATGAGAATCACATGGACAAACAAGTGACAATAACAAACAGGACAGTTGGGGTGGAGTTATAGTTGAAATTGGCCTATTCTACATATGTGTTATAAAATATTCTGTTTAAAACTCACATATTATATATATATATATATCATTTCCATTGATTTGTTTAATTTATACAACTGTAAATTGTGCATACCATTTATATTATATGAAATCATGTACATCACTTTTTGAACACTGTATATTTGTATTTTGGGCCTTATTCATTACAAACAAATCACTATTGTATTGTATTGTATTGTATTGTATTAAGCTGGATATCATCTATTTGCGTAAAGCATTGCACACAACAGGATTTAAGTAAGGTGAATTCATTATTCAGATTTTTACTTTTTTCTCCTTTATTGTCCCGAATAAATAAACTTTGCTTACCCCAGGCCGTTATCCCGCCTCAACCCCCAGATCCACAAGTGGTAAAAAAATTAAGAGAAGCGCATGTGGTCTGAGTCATATATATTTTGACACCAGGCAGCCAAAGAAATGCGTGGATTTAAAGCAAGAGTGTGAGTGTATGTGCCACTGGGAGAAGACAGACAGTGAGAGAGAATTTTCCTTTAGTTACTTAAAAGGAATGAACTTCTGCTTTGGTGCCATATGACCTCTTTTTGTTGTATATTCTTGTTTTGGTATTTTGCTTGGCATAATTTTGGTACTCATTAGTTTTTGCAAATAGGGAGTTGTTTAACTTTAGGTATTTGAGGCCTTTCAAGTTTTCTCAGACATAGGTAAACTGCAGAAATTAATAGTAATTTTGTGATGAGAATGTCAAATCTGTCGAAAAAAAATGAAAAGTTTTAGGTTAAATGCCACTGAAGATTGTACAGGTCATTTGGCACCAAAGCAGAAGTTCATTTCTTTCAAGCAACTGTGGCTTAATATAAAATATATAGTATAAATATTTACCTGGAGATGGTGTAGTTGTTGTTGCTACTGATTGAAATGAAAATTATGATGAATTATTACACAAGTCATAAAACAAGTAATAACAAGAGATGTTTGTCAAACGTAATGCCCCCCCCCCCCTCAGCGCCATGTTGTCAGGATTATTTGGACAAATGAATGAAATATGCACGGACCTCCAAGTTTTTGCCTTCAAGGTCACTGTGACTTTGGCCTGATGACCCCTAAAATGAATAGGGTCATCAACTGGTCAGGCCCAACCTACAAGTCAAATTTGAGGGCCATTTGAGGTGCAGGCAGTATCAAGTTATCACACAGACAAGCTATTTGCGTTCAACGTCACTGTGACCTTGAACTTTGACCTACAGGTCAGGCCCAACCCCCTAGTCAAGTTTGACGATCATAGGTCCAGATTTTGTTGAGATAGCACTGGGAGAAGCTTAGTTAACTTTTTCGTGTTAAAAGTCACTGTGACCTTGACCTTTACCCGATGAAACCCAAAATCAAGAGGGGTCATTTACTGGTCAGGCCCAACCTTCATGTCAAGATTGTTGACCATGGTCCAGGAATTGTGGAGTTTGCCTCCAAGGTCACTGTGACCTTGACCTTTGTTCTGCTGACCTCCAAAATAAATAGGGGTCATCAACTGGTCAGGCCGATCCTACAAGTGAAGTTTGAGGGTCATGGGTGCAGGCATTGTTGAGTTATCACTCGGACAACTTTTTATAATTCAAGGTCAATGTGACCTTGACCTTTGGCTCGATGACCCCCAAAATCAAAAGGTGTCATCTACTAGTCAGGCTGAACCTCCAAGTCAAGTTTTGGGGCCATAGGTTAAGGCATTGTTGAGTTAACACTCAGTCAACTTTTATCATTTAAGGTCAATGTGACCTTGACCCTTGGCCTGATGAACCCCAAAATTAATAGAGGTCATCTACTAGTCAAACCCAACTTCCAAGTCAAGATTGAGGACCATGGGTGCAGGCATTGTCAAATTACCAATCGGACAACCTTTTATCATTCAAGGTCGCTGTGACCTTGACCTTTGACCCCTAAAATCAATAGGGGTCATCTACTGGTCAGGCCCAGCCTCCATGTCAAGTGTGATGACCATAGGTCTAGGCATTGTTGATTAATCACTCAGACAATCTTTAAAATCCTTTTACCATTTGAGCACACTGTGACCTTGACCTTTGACCTGATGACCCCTTATATCAATGGGGGTCATCTACTGGTCAGACCCTATCTTCATGTCAAGTTTGATGACCATACTTTAAGGCATTGTTGAGTTATCACTCGGACAAGCGTTGGTCTACTGACAGAACGACCGACCGCCCTACCGACTGACATGTGCAAAGCAATATACCCCTCTTCTTCAAAGGGGGGCATAATTACTTACTTCTTATAAGCTAAACAATATGATTTTATATAGCAAATATAATTTAAATACTAGAATCTGAAATTATTATAAGCAACAATATGTCATGTAAAGTTAAATGTTGTCTCGAAATATACAAATGTATAACAACAACAAATCAGTAAATTTAAAGTTGGTAGAGAACCATACTATTCCATGATTTGTACTTAATAGTTGAAATTTAACCCTAATATTAATAGAAACAAATCTTGAAGATATGTCAAGTAGAAACATTAAACATAAGATGTGAATAAAACAGCAAAGGATTGGACTACTAACGAATGATAATTCCACGAAAATTGCAATTTCATGCATAGTACAATAATATAATTATGCCATTCGATAATAATATACATGTATTAGTCCATACAACAAATCAAAGAGTCACTGCATGGGATCAATCTTGACCTCAAGATATTGTCTTAAACAGATTCCGTAGAAGACCTCTAATGCAGTATACCAAATGTCTAAGCTTATAATATTCATTTGAAGTTCAGACAAAAGCTTTTTAAATGCAAGTAAAATAAATATGTCAACCATTATTTGATTTACCCATGATATCCTTCTGCAACAACAACAACAACAACAACAACCACCATTATTTGGTATTGCCATGATATTCTTCTGCAACAACAACAGCAACCATCATTTGATATACCAGTGAACATTTTCTACAACAACAACAACACCAACCATTATTTGATATTCTCATGTGATTCTTCTGCAACAACAACATCGATCATTATTTGATATACCCATGATATTTTTTCTGTAACAACAACAACAGCACCCATGATATTTTTCTACAGCAGATCTGGATGCCAAAGCTCATGATTGCTGGAGACAAGGTTGCCTCACAGAAGTCTAAACCAAAAAATATCTAGGCACACCATGCTAGTCCTGGAATGCATTGTGTTCGTATCAGGGGGCATGCAAGTCCTGTAATGCATTGTGTTTGTATCATGTGACATGCTAGTACTGGGATGCATTGTGTTCGTATCAGGCAGCATGCTAGTACTTGAATGCATTGTGTTAGTATCAGGCGGCATGCCAGTACTGGGATGCATTGTGTTAGTATCAGGCGGCATGCTAGTACTGGGATGCATTGTGTTAGTATCAGGCGACATGCTAGTACTGGGATGCATTGTGTTAGTATCTGGCGGCATGCTAGTACTGGAATACATTGTGTTAGTATCAGGGGGCATGCTAGTACTGGAATACATTGTGTCAATATCATAAGCAAGCTAGTCCAGTGATGCATTGTGTTAGTATCAGGCGGCATGCTATTACTGGGATGCATTGTGTTAGTATCAGGCGGCATGCTAGTACTGGAATGCATTGTGTTAGTACCAGGGGGCATGCTAGTATTTGGATGCATTGTGTTAGTATCAGGCGGCATGCTAGTACCGAAATGCATTGTGTTAGTACCAGGGGGCATGCTAGTACTGGAATGCATTGTGTTAGTATCAGGGGGCATGCTAGTACTGGAATGCATTGTGTTAGTATCAGGGGGCATGCTTATACTGGAATGCATTGTGTTAGTATCAGGTGGCATGCTAGTACTGGAATGCATAGTGTTAGTATCAGGGGGCATGCTAGTACTGGAATGCATTGTGTTAGTATCAGGCGGCATGCTAGTACTGGAATGCATTGTGTTAGTATCAGGGGGCATGCTAGTCCTGGAATGCATTGTGTTAGTATCAGGCAGTATGCTAGTACTGGAATGCATTGTGTTAGTATCAGGGGGCATGCTGGTCCTGGAATGCATCGTGTTAGTATCAGGGGGCATGCTAGTCCTGGAATGCATTGTGTTAGTATCAGGGGGCATGCTAGTACTGGAATGCATTGTGTTAGTATCAGGGGGGCATGCTAGTCCTGGAATGCATTGTGTTAGTATCAGGGGACATGCTAGTACTGGAATGCATTGTGTTAGTATCAGGGGGCATGCTAGTACTGGAATGCATTGTGTTAGTATCAGGTGGCATGCTAGTACTGGAATGAATTATGTAAGTATCAGGGAGCATGCTAGTCTTGGAATTCTTTAGTTTAATAATGATTATGGTTACTATTTGTTTTGATTCCTTTGTACAATTAGCTGAGATATATTAGAAGTTAATAAAACAGGCATATTCACCTGTGAGTAACTAAATACATAGCAAACAATACAAAGCAAAAGTTGTCCATAAGACATCACGCTCGACTATAATGCTGCTTTAGTGTCAATGAGGTATATACCACTAATTACCATGCATGATTAGTGATTAATAAAATATGTGCATGATAGCAACATGCACATAAAACTGACAATAAAAATCTGCAGATCCAATTGATCAGGGGCAATAATTGTATTGATGATCATATAGAGTTGTCTTACTTCATTTTCTCCTTGCCTTGCACATTGTTTTGAAATATCAAGACAAATGAATGAATCATATTTTGAGATAGGACTTTTCAAACTTTCAAAAACAGTGGTCTTAACTTGTACTGAGGAGGTTAAAGAGTTATCGATCTTAATTGCCTCAGATATCTTTGTGCACAAAGGTAAAGAAATAATTATTATGTCCACTGCATTAACAAATTTAGGAAAATGACCACAAGTTCAACCTTGAGGAACAACCTTTACCAAAACTTTATAAGCCAAACAGAGGCTTTAGCATTAATCAGAGGTATATAATTTCAATGTTCAATTTCCTTGAAAACTTAACAGAAGATTTAAGCCAAAAAATTGTATTAACGATTAATGAAACTGCCCAAATGTCTGAACTTGCCAAATACTTTTTCCATACTTTTTAAATCAATCAGGTACCAGAACTTATGTTGCGGATTAATCAGAAGTTATGTAGCTTTATTGTTTGATGGCCCTGAACAATCAGGTAAAGTATTAAGTCAATTGCAGTTAGTCAATTGTCCAAAAGTCCCAACTTGCCAAACAATTATTACCAAACTTTTCAAGTCATTCAAGAGCCATAATTTGTATGAAGAATCATAAAATAGAGTTGTATAACGTAATATGCTATGATGGCCCTGGCCACTGATTTTAAGTAATAAGTTAGATTAATCAATATTTTTTGAGATTTGATTAAAATTTCAAGAAGCCGAAAAACTTAAACCAGACTCAGCGTCTGGTTTAAGTTTTTCGGCTACTTGAAATCCCAAAAGGGCAAAGTGAGTAGAATAGCCCTCCTTTTTTTACTAAAACATTGTAAATAAACCCCCAGATTGTTTTAACATAACATCAAAGTCAATATGGAGTAGAGTTTCTCTGACCATTGTTTATATCTAATTGATCAAAAAGTCACCAGGTTGAATCAGCAATGATTGATGAAGATATTGAAAATCATTTCTTTAAATTATAATTGTCAATTGCATGGTTCAGTATGTCAGTATCTATCATTTATTTTCAATTTTAATCAAACCTTTTGCTTACTTATATAATTTGGCATAATGTTCTTTTCATAAATGTTACAATAAAAGAAATACGGTGTTGGACATTGTTGTCCGTGCTTCATCGTACATGGGAGTGCAAAACAAGTTTTTCCAGCGCTAGTCACATGACTGGAAACACCCGGGAATGGAACCCGGGTTGTCCAATTCACAGTCCAACGCTCTGCCGATTGAGCTAACCGGGCGGACATATGATTATAAAAAGCTCATGTTTTGTGATGTAAAAGTGACTAGATTGTTTAAAGGTTGTGCTTTTATGTACATTGGAATATCATTAGTATTTTACAGTTGACATGCAAGCCTACATTTTGTAGCTATGAAAAGGAGTTTTATTAGAATTAACAGTGAAATTCATCATTGGTAAGTTTAAAGATACATGTACATTTTAGACAGTTAGTCATTGTTTCTGCTGTGTCCATTCAATCTTTATAATATATGTAAATGTATCTAGAAAGTATTATACTGTAAATTATTTATCAAATCATACTTGGTATATTGTATTGATTTGATTGACTTTTTAAGAAAATGTGACATAAACTTAGAATTAATGAAAATATAAAATGCTGCTACATTTGTTTTTATTGAAAGATAATTAAGGCTGTGGATTGTTGTGTTTTTAATTTTTGTGCATATATTTCAACTTTTTTTAAGAAAGAAAAAAACATCATGTGAGACCTGTCAAGCTTCCACTGCCAACCTGCCAAGATGAAATAAAAACAGTCAAGAATCTCAAGAGATTTACAAAAAAATACAGAGTTTCCTGTATTGTGACCTACAGAGGTTTGTGAAAATAAGTTTGTAAAATCTTAATATCAGGAATTAAAAATTGTTTACTTGGTCAGACATCTGAAAATGGTAATTGCTTTTTTTGATGTTATATAAGTAAAGTTTCAAGTTATGCCCCTTGTTCATTTGAGAAAGTTCATCCCGTGCCAAATAAAAACGAAGCTTCATAAAAAGCGCAGCTTTAGCGAAGCTATTTCTTCGCTAAAGCTGCGCTTTTTTTCCAAAGCTGCGTTTTTTTCAAAAGCTTCGCAAAAGCTTTGCTTTTTCTTCGCTTTTTTCAAAAGCTTCGCAAAAGCTACGTTTTTTTTATGAAAGGTTCGCTTTTAGTAAAAAAGCTTCGCTAAACCTTCGTCTTTTGAAAAATAGCTTCGTCTTTTTGTTTAAGCCATATTTTCGTTAAACAAAAGCTTCGTCTTTAACATAAAAGCTTCGTCTTTTGCATAAAAAGCTTTGTCTTTTTGAAATTTAAGATGGCCAATATTTATTGGAAAAGACGAAGCTTTTCAACCAAAGACGAAGCTTTAAAAGAAAAGACAAAGCTTATTTTTTTGGATCTTTTGCTTTGTAGGTGCACTTTTTTTGCGTTTTAAGTGTATTATATAAATAATAAGTGCTTTTTCTTAGCTGAAGAATTTTTTCTTTTAAAAATTCTGCATTTCATCTCAATTATAATAATTCATGTTCAAGTTAAGAATTTCTTTTATCAGCAGTAATTTAATTGTTTAAGTTTATCCATGTGTAAATCTACAATAACATAAAAAAAATATTCAGTCATTCATCAAATTCATACATTCTATTCCTGATTGAATGAAGTATTCAGTCTCTTGATGAATGAATGAAATATGAAAAAAAGGGTTGAATCCAAAAATAAAATAATACATGGATGAATGAATGAATGATTGATTGATTGATTGATTGCACAAATGAATGAATGATGAATGAATGTGAATGTTTGATTGATTTACTGATGTATTGATTGATTAACTGGTGGGTTGATTGATTGGTTGGTTGATTGATTAGTGATTGAATGAATGAATGAATGAATGAATAATGAATGAATGAATGAATGAATGAATGAATGAATGAATGAATGAATGAATGAATGAATGAATGAATGAATGAATGAATGAATGAATGAATGAAAAATTGAATAAATAATTGAATGAAGGAATGAATAAATAAATTAATAAATAATTAATAAATTGATTAATTAATTTACTTAATTAGTTACTTTTAAATGACTGGATGAATAAATGAATTTTCAATTAATGATTCAAAATAAAATAAAAAAGGATATTTTAATAAATCAATGCAATAAATCATAATTTTATAATATTATGCAAAATAATACACTTACAAAATAAACAGTTATTAATTGCATTAATCAACTGAATATTCACAGAATTCATATTACTTAAATTTCTATACATGTTATCATCATAGATCTTAATGCTTTGTTCATAAGCCGTTCCCATGATCAGCCATATTTGTACAACAACCAATCAGAATCTCAGAACCAAATTTAAAATAGGGGCGGCCATTTTGTTGGGATTTCAGCAGGAAGGGTTGGATGTTTTTAAAGGAATTAATGAATTTACAGTGTAACACAAATGACAACCATTGATGATTAAAGGGATAAATTAATGATATTAAATTTATGATATAACTATCATAAGATCAGATGAACATGGACTATGATTTGGAATGACAATCCAATCATTTAATGTTTTGTAAAAGATGACATGCAATACTGGTGAGTTCTTATAATATTCTGATCTTATACTTATTTTAGTTGTTTATCAATTACTTAATAACCTCAGTGACTATTTTCTTAAACATGTTGGACTTTATATTTCAAAATGATATCCAGCTCTTAAAAATACAATGAAATTTATAAGATATAGTTTTAAAACTCATTGATTTCTTGTTTTTGCCCTTGGCTTAACAGAATATCTATCAGAATGTTTTTCCATTAAATGTACATCTGATAAGAATCAGTGTTGTTTTACAAGGGGTAATAAAACTGCCATCTGCCAGATGGCCTACCAGATATTGAAAATTGGATTGATTCATTATGTAAAGTATTAATTAACAATCTGTAGTTCACACTGTGTATTAATAAACAGAGTTGTAAAGAACCTCTAAATTTAACAAAAGGGCAACATAAGGCAGAGTATGGAAAAAGTCATTTTACTATGTAGTTGACAGTTTAAAAAAATAGTTTACAATTTAGGTATCATACTGAAAGATATGCCTCTACACCAACTAATGGTGTAAATAATTAGAAGATCTAAACAAAAATAAACAATATTAAGTATAAATATTGATTTCAAACATTTAGAATATGCTTCCATGTGGTTTAATAGAGACTATAGTATCAGTGAAAAAAATTGATATTCAACAATTTCACATTTTAATACAGCAATAAAAGGTCATAATGTTTTGTTTTTATTCTTTATTGGGGAAGTTTATACACAGGTATCAATGGGATATTATTTCATATCATGTGGGAACTAGTGATAAACTTGGCATTGATGTATATATGATATATATTTTATTTAAAGTTTTTTGTTACACCAGTCTGAGGCTTTTTATCCCCTATAGTATTAGAGGGTTGGAGGGAAAACAAAGCAGCTTTTGAGAAGAACTGCGTTTTTTTGCCACAAAAAGCGCAGCTTTTGCGAAGCTTTCTGCAGTATTGGCCAAAAAAGCGTAGCTTTTGCGAAGAGCTGCGCTTTTTGATTGAAAAGCGCAGCTTTTGCGAAGCTTTCTGCTGTATTGGCCCAAAAAGCGCAGCTATTTGCAAAAGCTGCGCTTTTTGCTTGACATAGCGAAGCTTTTGCGAAGCTTTGTGCGGTATTGGCCTGAAAAAGCGCAGCTTTTGCGAATAGCTGCGCTTTTTGGCCAATACCGCACAAAGCTTCGCTATTTCAAGCAAAAAGCGCAGCTTTTGCGAATAGCTGCGCTTTTTGGCCAATACCGCACAAAGCTTCGCTATTTCAAGCAAAAAGCGTAGCTATTCGCAAAAGCTGCGCTTTTTGGCCAATACCGCACAAAGCTTCGCAAAAGCTTCGCTATTTCAAGCAAAAAGCGCAGCTTTTGCAAATAGTTGCGCTTTTTGGCCAATACGCACAAAGCTTCACTAAAGCTCCGCTAAAGCTTCGCTATTTCAAACAAAAAAGGAAGAAGCTTCGCAAAAGCTGCGCTTTTAACAAATCGAAAGCTTCGCTAAAGCTTCGTTTTTTTTGGCCAATACCGCATTGTTTTGCGGCGTTTTTAGCATCGTTTTGCGGCGCTTTTAGCTTCGTTTTGCGATGCTTTAGCGAAGCTTTTTTGGCACGGGATATAAATATAATTCTTTTCAGCTGTTATAAAGGAGGCCAGTCGAATGTGAAGTACTATCTGAAGCCTGTCCTGGATCCCACCTTACCAAAATGGACATACAATATGGTATTTAACTTTATTGTCAGCTTATATTTATTATAAAATAGTTCAGTGTTTTAGCATTTTAACTTAGTAAAACTTAAACTTACTAATATAGAGAGTTATTATATAAATAATATACCTTACATAAATGTGTCCCTTCTTTGTATGTATGAAGTCGGTCAAACCGTATACCCCCCTTGAATTACTCACATTTTGAACCCGTGTCACCCCCATTTGTGGGGCGTGTGAGTGCATTTCTAATTATAATTTGTTCTATTTGTATTTGTTTTAAAAGAGACAAGTAAAATTTAGAACAATACAAGATTTGTATTGTTTTATATTTCAGATTCATTTGTAATTTTTTCCTTAAAAGGAATGGACAGGACTGCGGAAAGTCTACATAAGTTCCATGGAATCTCCGCAAGTTTCCACACTTTTTCCACAATGGTGTTTCAGGAAGAACTCTGGAAATCAGTCTGAATACTCCAGATCAGGGCTTCTAAAACTTTGGAACCACAATCGGTCCAGACCCGGCGACGATCCCCCCCACCTCAAAAAAAGAAAGACCTGTTCAATAGTCCGATTTTATAGAAATGTCATACATTTTCGCGACATCTTTTCTGTCATTATTTTTTTGCGATGTGGCAATTCGTAAGAGGGCTCTAAAGCCAGCATAGTCGATTTGGATAGCCATTGATACAAGTTTAATTCAAATGAGATTCTCATCGAGTTCTGCGGCGTTTCTTACAAGAAAGACTGCGATCTGTGGCTGTCGGGAGGTGGTCAGACGACAAAAAGTGAAACAGTATTATGATTTATTTGCTTAGTGCTTTTTTAGTGGGTCAACATTCAACTGATAATCTTGAATAATGGTATATATCTAGATTTATAATCGGGGCAACAAGCTTAAAGTGTGATATCGACAACGATTTTTTCATTACTGCAAATAAATATGACGTAAGCGGCGGACTCAGCTGTCAGACTATGTAGTTAATCAAGCGTATCGCTGTTGATATCCTAAATATTATTACGTTAATTAATTCGGTATTTTAATGCTTTCACGGATTAACAATGACATGCATTTATCTTTCGACATATTTTCCAAAAATCTTAATATTACAAAGTAACAACCAAGTGTTTGTTTACATTATATTCTACCGCTTTTGAACCCAATCTACCAGCTTGGAGACCTAAATCTACCCTCTCAAACATTGCCAGAGGTTCACATGTCTGTTAACAGCCACAAAGGGTGCTAAGGGTTTTTTTTTCAAACCTTCTCCTTACAGCAGATTTATTGAAATAAAATTTACTTGCCTGTTGATGTTGATGCTGAAAAGAAAAAGAGAAACAATATGAAAATACAATTTGAAGAAATTGTTGACATCACTAATATCTACCCATTATACAGTAAAACTTTGACATGCAATGCCAACAAGAGATTGTCTTATTTAAATTTCATTATGCTGTGAAGGTGAGACAGAAGAGTATGTTTTGTAATATTATGTCCAAATAGATGCGGCTTCATTATGTTAAAATATATTTTTTTATGCATATAAGAGATAAAACTGTCTAAATCAAACTTTTAAGTCTGGGCACCACAGCTTTCAACATATTTATAATGTACAAATACTTAAACTACAATCAAGCTTCAAAATTTGGTTTAAGTCTTCAGATCCTTTTGTATGATCTCGTATTCCTTAAAATTACCTGTACGTGACATTTATTCGCAGAGAGGTGCTGTAGGTGGTGACATTTCCAATGGGAACAGAACAACGCCAAACATCCCCATCACTTGTTCTGTTCAAGGATGGAATAGTACAACCATGGCTCAAAGATGAACACGTGGTCACTAAGTTGTCTGGGGGAGGATTTGGAGATGGAGTACATATATCATTATACATCCCCACAGTAACAACTTTGCCTTCTGTTTGATTTGTATCTGTTACCTCTGTTCTCCACCACGTGACTGAAGTTGTGTTTGTAGCATGAGTACATTCTAAATTCAATGGACTTCCTTCCGTTACTGTAGAAGAGTTTGCAGACAGTTCTGGTGCTTGTGCAACTGCAACATTACAATTTATAAAATAAGAGTAACATGACAGTGGTTCTCTTAACAATGCTCAAGTGGCATCAACAGGTAAAATGTGTAGAGAAAATATGGATTTCTACTATTGAGATGTTTTATATCTTCCATAATTTCACCTAAACAGTCCTTAATATGGATGATTAATAAAATAATTATCTGCCATATTTTGTCCACTGATACATAGGTGATAATGCCATTAAAATGACAGGTACTGACATTCATACCTGATGCAAATTTTCACAGAATAAATGATTGAAATATGGGTCTATGCTACAGAACATACGACATGAAAACAGCCATAGATGAAATCCAGTTTGTGCCTTTTTCTAACAACAGTAAAACTGCAGTCAGTTCAAACAGGCGGTCATTCGAAAACTGGTAGTCAGTCCAGGTCTAAGCTTACTCCATTATTCTTTCTTTTTACATATAAAATATACTGGCCCTGGATCGAAACCTAAGTAAGTTGCATGATGAGTCGAGCACCATTGCCAGTCCCAAATCCACAAATCATGCATAAAACCATTTGATTCAGTCTCGATGTCATTAAATTTCCAACATTTTTGAAAGCATATTTTAAAATAAACAAACATTTGCCAGGTGTTACAGTTTTTACAACTGTAAAAATTGCAATGACAGAAGAAATGAAAATTTGATAATGTATGAAAAACCGATTATCACCATTTATGAATGACCGCTGTAACTTGGTAAGGGCATTTGAGAAGCTACTTGTTATAATTTTCACAAACATTTATATTATTGTTTCTGTAAAGGGAGGTAACTGATGCATAGGGTTTTATATATCTGTTAAGCTTTGGTGTCAATCATAAACAAACACAAAATGACGGCTAATTAAGAGCTTCTGCCAGTGCAAAAAAACTGTGCTAAAAGCTTCGTTTAAGCAGCGCAAAAGCATAACAGTATTGGCAAGTCAAGAAAAAAAGAAGCTTTGTGCAGATTGCCTGAAAAAGGTTACCATGTACATAGTACAACCCGATATCGGCGATGAGTGCGTTTAGTCCCACGAGGATATTGTTTGAAAATGACGAATGTGAAAGACGAATGTGAAAATTGAGAATGAAAATTGAGAATGAAAATTGAGAATGAAAATTGAGAATGAAAATTGAGAATGAAAATTGAGAATGAAAATTGAGAATGAAAATTGAAAATGAAAATTGAAAATCATCAGAGAAAATGAAAATTGAAAATCATCAGAGAAAAAAATGAGCGTCTTGGTATCAGATACAAAAACAAAGTAATTTATTTCAAGTCTTATTTTTTATTTTGTGAAACAAGCAAGATAATTGTCACAATCAATCGAAAACTTTCTTCAACCACGTCAGGGTTAGCCGGCCAAGATTGCAAGATTTTCAAATCGGTGGAAGAAACATGACAAACAATAGTTTCTCATTCGCACTTTTGGTGGCGTTCCATCAGCCTTACAATAATTACAGTACCACACATATTTGTAACAGTTTTGGCAGTAGCCAGCTGGAGGGAAAATGTTCAATAGCTCATGTCGTTCACAAGGTTCTACGGTAAAGACTCCAGCACAACACAATTGGCATTCCCAACAGAATGTTTTGAAATAATCATTGTACTGTAGTCCAGCAAACCCAACGATGTCAGTATATCGTTTTGCCATAGTTAGTGAAAAGTACAGTCACTGCTGTATGTTTAAATAGTTTGAAGTACTCTAAAAAGCGTATACATTATTTCTCGAACTTGCATTCAACAACTTTGCAAACCAATGTTAGAAATTTGAGCTAACTAGCGTATTGCGGCTGTCTACAGCATAGCTGTGTGAATCAGAACTGGTAGTGTTTGAGTGATTAGCACAGTTCACCTTACCGGAAAATGAAATAATCAGAAAGCAAAAATACAAATAATTGTTTACGATTTATTCATAAATTTGATATTTTCCAATAACAACAGTTCTGCAAAAATAGCATTTACTAGTTTTGATTGAACATTCATGACAAGTCAAATGGCCACAAGGCGTAAACACTTTTTGTCCGTAACACAAATTTGACAAATGTTTTTTTCATCGTTTTGTAGTTGCAACTCTTGTCGCGTTTCTTCTTTCATGCTGAGGTGATGCCAAATTACGAAATATCTTGGATACTAATCGCATGTCAGCCAAAATGCAAAATATATTAGTACGGGTGGGGTTCGAACCCACGCGGACATAGTCCATTGGAACTTAAGTCCAACGCCTTAACCACTCGGCCACCGTACTTGGTACAAATGAGCTGAGAAGTGAAGATTATAAGAGCTTGAAATTATAATGCAAAGGCCATACGATCTGCCAAATTGCTCATGTATTCCTTACAAAACTTTGCAGTTACTCTTAGTCGAATGGACAATTGCCTTAAATGCAAAAGTATTAGTACGGGTGGGGTTCGAACCCACGCGGACATTGTCCATTGGAACTTGAGTCCAACGCCTTAACCACTCGGCCACCGTACTTGGTGCAAATGAGCTGAGAAGTGAAGATTATAAGAGCTTGAAATTGTAATACAAAGGAAACATGAGTTTTTTCTTATGTTTGAAGATTTTGAAAAATATGAGATGAAATTTAAAAATTGCTTTCACGTGAAAGTGAAGTGAGCTTTGCAGTTTGAAGCATTTCAAAAGACGAAAGTCTTCATGATGCTTAAATTTTGTTTCACTCAATCGTTGCATAACTATTGAAAATTTCTCATATACAACTAATGCTTCTAATTTCAGTTTAGGTTTTATTCAAAGTGTAAGCAGATAGCAAAGTACAAACATGCATAGCATACATAACATTGCAAACATATCAATATACATAATTATACACAATTGTTTTCATGAAATCAAACACAAGCAAATGTTTACAATTGTTATAATGTCAAACATTCAATGTGAAAAGTATTTTTGTCATGCAATGTGGTCACTCCCTGTTTTTCATCCAGACTTGTGACTGGCATTGGTCAGGTTACCCACGGCATCAGCGAGGTCGGAAAATGGTAACTCTGAGCCAGAAACCTATTTTCCTAGTGTCATACACTACGCAAAATCAGCACCCATTAGAGGCCTTCCAGGCGACCTTCTACAATTTGTTACACCTATAATGTAGAGTGCTGGACTACTCGGGTGTAACAAACGGGGTATTGCTGACTCGTTGTAGGCACAACGCCGAACTTATGGTCTCAGATACATGAATGGCTATACTGAAGCAAGAATCGAGTGCTACAGCCGCATAGATCGATCAGTGAACGATTGGAAATATGCGATCAACTTCAAGTACCCAAAACCACAAGCTAGGCTCGAAAACTCGTAGACTTATTTCTCTTTTGATCTAAGAGAAGGCTACAGAGTTCACTTTCAAACACACCTCTTAAGCACATAGAGGCATATTTGCTCGCTTTACTTGCAGGCAGGAAATGCTAACTTTAATCTCAGAAAGCAGTTCCTTTTATGTATCGCAACTTCTGAGCAAAGAAGCGATTGAAGTTTGAATTTTGAATTTTGAAAAAAACTGAGGCAACGCTAAAGGCAGTTACTCGACAAGGCACACTTAGGAATAAGCATCCGATTGCTTGTGTTTTCCTCTCTCTTTGTAAAGACTGTGTGGAGTGTCGGACCACAGCGATACATCGAGGTTGCCACTCCCTATTTTTCATTGCCTGTAGCGCGACATGATGACCATGAGCGGTTCCTAGTATTGGTACTGTACATCACCTTACACCAATACTAAGCTGGTCTAACGACACCTCCATACTCATGGTAGCCTCTCAAATTTTACTTTTGCCAAAATGTTTTTGCGAAGTTGACAAAATCATTGCATTGCATCCAAGACCGTAGCATATTGAGCAATGAGAAACAAATCTCGTCGAAGCTATACTTCTATGCTCATGCTACCAGACGCAAATAACAAATCACTTGCCAAAATCGCTTTTTGTATATGATCTAATGGCTATCACAGAGAATGATCGTATTCGTCAGGCGATGTCAAAGTGATCGACAACATGAGCTGGCCAGACTCAAGAGCGAAAAACTATGAGGTATCGCGACATACGGTTCTCATGTTCAAACCAGAAGGTCAAAAAACCTCTCAGATATTTTCTCTGTATCTCTGATGCACCAAGTTCATAGTGCGAGGAGAAATCTGAGAAGTTCAAACCCACTTTGGGCTCCCAGCAGACTAACAGCACTTCTGAGTTAAGAGCTTGCTACTGGAATGACGAATATTGAAAAATGTGGAGCTTATATACCCGATGGCCAAAATTAATGCGCATCGCATTATAATTGTGCATAAATGGTTAGGACTATTTTTTTTACCGTTTTTATTTATACGCTCATATGAAATAGTTCCAGAATTATCACTTGATTCCGCATTATTATTGTACAAATGGCTCGAGATTTTGAAATCTGTGAATGAAGTAGTTTTTCTATGAATATTATGTGAAATCAGTTTCAGCAAAATATCATTTTTTTCAAGTTTCGTGGACTTGGTGGAATTTGTGCATATGGCTTATGATTGTGAGATCTGTGAGATTTGCTGCAAATGTAGATTTGTTGAATTTGATCATTATGAAGATTTTATTTTTTTCATGAAATCTTGTGTGAACGCCAGTTTCAGTAAAATATCATTTTTTTTCAAGTTTCATGGACTTGGTGTTTTTTGTGCATATAGCTTATGATTGTGAGATCTGAGAGATTTGCTGCAAATGTAGATTTGTTGAATTTGATCATTATGAAGATTTTATTTTTTTCATGAAATCTTGTGTGAACGCCAGTTTCAGTAAGATACCAATTTTTCATGTTTCATGAACTTGGTGTTTTTGTGCATATAGCTTATGATTGTGAGATCTTTGAGATTTGCTGCAAATGTTGATTTGTTGAATTTGAACATTATGAAGATTTTATTTTTTTCATGAAATCTTGTGTGAACGCCAGTTTCAGTAAGATACCAATTTTTCATGTTTCATGAACTTGGTGTTTTTTGTGCATATAGCTTATGATTGTGAGATCTGTGAGATTTGCTGCAAATGTTGATTTGTTGAATTTGATCATTATGAAGATTTTATTTTTTTCATGAAATCTTGTGTGAACGCCAGTTTCAGTAAAATATCAATTTTTCATGTTTCATGGACTTGGTGTTTTTTGTGCATATAGCTTATGATTGTGAGATCTGTGAGATTTGCTGCAAATGTTGATTTGTTGAATATGATTGTGAGATTTGTAATTTTTTGAGAGATTTGCATGAGCCTATAATTTTTTGAAAGATTTGCATGAGCCTATAATTTTTTGAATAAATGAAGCCTAGAATTTTTTTTTGAAATCTTGAGATCACGCGTTAATTTCTAGATTTTCAACAATATGAAGATTTTTTTTCTCATGAAAGCTGGTGTGAACGCTAGTTTCAGAGCACAAATGTTGAAGGTTTTGAAATCTGAGTGTTTGAGTGAGTTTTATGAAGCCTATAATTTTTGAAGAATGTAGCCTATAGTTCGATTTTTGAAATCTTGAGATCCAACGTTAATTTCTAGATTTTCAAAATATTCGAATGTTCAGACCATAGAATTGTCATTCAGAGTTCTTATGATGTATGATTGTTGATATCATGAAGATTTTAACTTTTTCGTGAAATCTTGTGTGAACGCCAGTGTCAGTAAATTATCAATTTTTCAGGTTTCATGGACGTGGGTCCACATTATTGAAATTTGTTATTTTTTTGAAGGAGTTGCATGAGCCTATAATTTTGAATAAATGGAGCCTATAATTTTTTTATGAAATCTTGAGATACCTCGTTAATTTCTAGATTATGAACATTATGAAGATTTGATTTTTTTTTCATGAAGTATTGTGTGAAATTAAGCCTATAGTTCGTTTTTTTTGAAATCTTGAGATCTCTCGTCAACTTCTAGATTTTCACAATTTTTCACAATTTTCGATGCATATTTTTTTGTTGAGAGCATGAAATTACAATTCAGAGTTGCATTATTTTTGTACATATGGCTTATGATTGTGATATCTCAATTGTTTGAAAATAAAAAAGAAGCTTTTTCATACAATCTCATGTTTGATTTTTTTAAATTTCAACACAGCAGAATTTGTGAATTTGCTGTTCATGTTTTGCATTATTTTTGTACATCTGAGTATTTTTTTGAAAAATGAAAAATGTTGCAGATAAAATGTTGAAATGTTGAATGTTTGTGTGATATGTGTATTTCGAGCCATTTTTTTTGAAGTATAACGCCAGTGGCTGTTATCTTCAAGCATTAAAAGGGAAACCTAATTTTCATCGTAACCCTATTATGTGGTCCTAACCTAGTTTTATTTGTTCACAAATTTGAAAATAAAGGCAACGCCAAAGGCAGTTACTCGACAAGGCACACTTAGGAAGAAGCATCCGATTGCCTATGTTTCCCCTCTCATTGTAAAGACTGTGTGGACTGTCGGACCACGGCGATACAAAGAGGTTGCCACTCCCTATTTTTCATTGCCTGTAGCGTGACATGGTGAACATGAGCGGTTCCTAGTATTGGCACTGTACACCACCTTACACCAATACTAAGCTGGTCTAACGACACCTCCATACTCATGCTAGCCTTTAAATTACTTTTACCAAATCATTTTGCTGAACGAAAACATTGCCACATATCAATGTTCGGTCGTTCAAGAGGAATGTTTGTGATGAATGAAGTTTTGCACTTCGAAACCAAACTAAGAATGCAATGAGCCTAGTACATTTCACTTGTATTTCACAACGCATCTACATTCTAACATTTTTTTTAAAAATTGCTTGATCTTGCAATATTGATTTCAATTTTCATTCAAGCTGAACTTTAGACATTGACAAAACAACAGGCTTGCATCTTAAACCGCCGCATAAAGGACAGCGAGAAACGAATCTCGTCGACCCATGCTGGCACGAGCAAACAAATCATTTTGTCAACAGCATTTCACAAAAATGACACATTTTAAAATGCAGTGCAAATTTTGCTCTTGTACACACTATCAAAATGTTTACCATTTTACCAAGTTATGTTCCAACCAATATCGTAATCAATATGACAAGACCAAAGCTTAATAAATTTATGAATTACAAGCAGTATTACTGCTAAAATTTTGTTCAATCACAAATGTTCCTCGGTTTCAGCCGTGACCAAGTCTGGCTGTTTCTCATAAAAAAAATATAGTGAAAAACCGTTTGACTGTGGTTTCATTGAAAAAAATCGACAGACCAAAATGTAACCAATTTTATGAAAAAAATGTGTTATCTTTCGTGAACAATACTTTGGATGGCCAAAACAAATAACAACAGTACTCACAATAGCAAACAAGACCCGCGTTACTGGGGTAAGCAAGACAGCACAAACATTAAAAGCAAACAGATAAATCAGTATTTCTCCATTTAAATTTCATTTTCGAAATGATTTACTGTATGATAAATTTTCAATGTTCATGTAAAACACGAAATACAAGTGTTGGAGAATTACTGATAAACAAAAAGCAACGGTACAAAGCACATATAATACAAACAATATTTTAAAACGAACAAGTGTGGATAGGTATCTTTTTTCAAATAAACAATGACATTTCAAATGGATCGACGAATTCTGTCTGCTGTCTTCTGTCGGATCCCCTGTGTATGGCATCTCATCTGAAAAAATGAAATGAAACGTGTAAAAGACGAAACATTCATACATACAATAGCACATTAATGTTTACTCTGGTAAATTTTGGTTTCATTTATAACATTGGACTTGCAGTGAGTTGTAAATGCTTAGTCTTAAAACATATTAACCTTTATCTCAGTTTTGATTTACAAATGACAGAGCAGTACACTAACAACGTGCTTAAAATTATGATTTTTTTGACAACTTTTCAATTTTTTCAAAATTTTTGACTTTGGATTTTCACCATAGCGCATTCGCGTTTTAGCTATATACCTACCAAAGCGCATTTGCGTTTAAGCGATGTAGTTTTTTCACACTGAGTACCCCCCTTATGAAACTTTTTTTTACATTGAATTTAGAACGATTTAGTTGACTCACAAAATTAGGCACACAAAGTGACGATGTACAAGTATTTTGGGGTGACGAGCTTTTTGGTTCGCTCGCCCGACCAAACAAAAACACTTTTAGTATATATATAAGTCTTTTTGTTTGGCCGGGCGAGGTAACCAAAAAGCTCGTCACCCTAAATTATTTGTACATCGTCACCTGGTTTGCTTAAATTTGTGAGTCGATTTGTCATAAAGAGAGTAAAATGTATGATAAGATGCTTAGCATCTTCAAATAATTTGACATTCATCTTTTGGTTTGACAAATAAAATGAGTAAAATTTATGATAAATTGTTTAGCATCTGTAAATAATTTGACATTCATCTTTTGGTTTAACAAATAATAGAGTGAAATGTATGACAAATGCTAAATATCATGAATCGATTCAAGACATGACATTTAGCATTTGGTTTGACAAATAATAAAGTGAAATGTATGATAAACTGCTTAGCATCTGTAAATAATTTGACGTTCATCTTTTGGTTTGACAAATAATAGAGTGAAATGTTTGATAAATGCTCAGTATCATGAATCGCTTTGATATTCATCAATTTGTTTTACTAATGAACAAATAATGTCATATGGTTTGACAAAAAAGTAGATTGAAATACCATTCATTTGTGATGTTTTACACTTGTGAAATGCAGATCGAATGCATTATTTTTGTGCATATTTAATATGTAACGCATACTTAATATCATTACAAAACTTGAATCCTACAGCAATTTATGATCTGTACAATGGAGAGACTTAACCGCAAAATTAAAAGAATTGCCATTCTTGAGGCTAGACTTGCTGTACTCAAAACAGAGTTACAGTCAGAACTGGAGCAGCTGAACAATTCCAATGACATGACAATGAACTATGGTTCAAAAACATTATCACCTGTACAAACTGAGGTTGAAGACTGGGGTGACTGCGTAAGGACTTCAGAAATCATCAGCGAGGAGGACTGGGAATCTGAAGCAAACAGGCAGCCCTTCACTCTTGGTGGGACATTCTGCAAAACGAGAAAATCTACAAACTGGGAAAACAGATGCCCTGTTTGTTTCTCAAAAAACTGTGGACATAAAGTGAACAGATGTTTGTTCAGAGAAGCCGCAACTCAGTGATTTATATTCTACATTATTGTTGTATGTACCATATAACACTCGATGAACAAGTTCAAAAACTTTTTATCATATACAACTGGATAAACAAGTTAAAAAATAAATAAGCACTTTGTATTTTACCTCGTGTTGTTTTACTTCAATGTCCCGAAACCATTTAAACGAACAACTTCCACTGAGGTCAGACCAGCCATACAGAGCTGAAAAAACAAAACATTTCTGTTGAAAAATGAAAACATCAATGAGTGAGTAAAATAAGAACAATACTTGTTCAATTTGTTTGCCACCAAAAACATGAATCTTAAATGATCTTGTTTTCCCTGCCAGATGATATACAATAAAACTTAACAATATAAGCTTCAACTCACTAATTTTCATTTACTAAATATGAACACTGGCTAATTAACTTCTATTAAGTCTTTGACCACCAAAGAATATTTGCAGTGAGTTGTAAATGCTTAGTCTCAAAACATATAAACCATTCTTTCAGTTTTCATTTACAAATAATAGAGCAGAACACTAACAATGTGCTTAAAATTATGATTTATTTGACAACTTTTCATTTTTTTCAAAATTTTTGACTTTGGATTTTCACCATAGCGCATTCGTTTTTTAGCTATATACTTACCAAAGCGCATTTGCGTTTAAGCGATGTAGTTTTTTCACACTGAGTACCCCCCTTATGAAACTTTTTTTTACATTGAATTTAGAACGATTTAGTTGACTCACAAAATTAGGCACACAAAGTGACGATGTACAAGTATTTTGGGGTGACGAGCTTTTTGGTTCGCTCGCCCGGCCAAACTAAAACACTTTTAGTATATATATAAGTCTTTTTGTTTGGCCGGGCGAGGTAACCAAAAAGCTCGTCACCCTAAATGATTTGTACATCGTCACCTGGTTTGCTTAAATTTGTGAGTCGATTTGTCATAAAAAGAGTAAAATGTATGATAAATGCTTAGCATCTTCAAATAATTTGACGTTCATCTTTTGGTTTGACAAATAAAATGAGTAAAATTTATGATAAACTGCTGAGCATGTGTAAATAATTTGACGTTCATCTTTTGGTTTGACAAATAAAATGAGTAAAATTTATGATAAACTGCTAAATATCATGAATGGATTTGACACTTAGCATTTGGTTTGACAACTGAAAGAGTGAAATGTATGACAAATGCTAAATGTCATGAATCTGACACATAGCTGTAATTTTGCTACCATAATGTGAAATAAGTACAAAGAGCAAAATCAAATCATGTTGGTTCAGTGTTTCAGTTTATTAAAGTACCAAGATGAGTTAACTTTACTGTTCATTGTAAATTTGAGATTTGTTTCTGATGAAATTTGGTGAAATTACTTACTTGTTATTGACAAAGCAGAACACACTGCATATTGGGTGAGCTTCAGGTTATATAGGCTAGGTTACTCCTCACAACTCTGAAACAAAACATTTTATTAACAAAACTGCACATATTGCTTGTTAGTTTTTTACTTTTTTCATTCCATTAAAAGCATGGCTAAGTGCACATTTCATCCACATCAACAATGTTGAAATAATCCTGAAAACAAAATACTTCCTACATACAAACAGAAACAGAAAAACTGTTCACATGCAGAAGGTATTATGTTCCCAACATTTCTTATCATTCACAACAGGAACAAAATTATGCATTTATGGCATTGGTAGATATCAAACACAAACTGAAAATTTATCTAATAGCAGTTCAATGTAATAAATCAAACACAGTGTCTGTTATTAGATAAATTATCAGTTTATAAAAATTATTCCAAGCATATTTCCAAACAGACTAAGCACTGAGATTATGATATGACAGTTCATTTCATGGAATTAATTTTCAGTGATTTTACTTACTTGTAAATGTACTTTCTTGGGTACTGCCTTCAACCATTTTGATCACCAGCTTTCTGACACACAGGATGACTGCATCTGAACTGCCGTCTCTGGTTTAAAAAAAATAATTTTCAACATATTTTTCAAACAAACAAATAGAAGAAGATATTTATCAATCTCGCATGATTTGCCATTTCTTATTTCTGTCAGTTTGGTCCCTAAACAAAGTTAAAATCATTCAAAATATGACATAAACAAGACAAGAGATATGAATTAACACCGCTTACTATGTTTTTCAACATATCTAGCCGAGAATTAAAGTTTCTAAAATCGGCTTCGAGAATGTTCGAAACATTCTAAAACGAGCTGGGAGCAATTTCTTTTGACAGAAGTTTTTATGGAATTCAATAGATACATCGACAAAACTTGCTGGTAATATGATACATCATATATTTAGACACAATTTCTCATAAAACTTTTAAACATTCATGTCATACTTACCGCAGGAAAGCTGGAAATACGACCTTCACAATTTATTTTTCAAGATGGCCGACCAGCGCACAGCGAGAACTCTGCAATATGACGTCATACATATCACGTCATATCATTCCATGAATTGCATTATTTATTTATTTTTTAAACTTTTACGAAAATAAAGAAAATACACTCATTAAAAATAATTTAAAATTATCTTAATCATGTATTATGTATCGTTTTATGAAATTAAACAATAGGAAAAAAAAAGTTTGTTCATTTTCAGAAAAACGAAATCGAAAGTAGAAATATTTTCTGAAATTGGAAATGTTTAAAACCTCGTAAAATCATTTATATCTCTTGTATATGCATAAACCCGGCTTGATTCAATCGCGAACACATTATAGAAACTATAACTACCAAGGTCGTACCTTCAAAACACAGAAAATATCCCAAATTTTACACACAAAGAGTATTGTTTACATGGTTCAACCGTATCCAAGTGAATACGACAGACAACACTTTCCCTTATAATAATCAGCTCAGTATAGCTTGTACCGAAAATCGTAACATTAGTCTGTGATTGTTTTACTTTATTTCATGTTTTATTTTGCTTGAGTATCGTACTTTGTAGCATTTTACGATACATTCTGTGTATCTTTGAGGAGTTATGCATAGCGATTTGCACATATATATATGACTATATGACCATTACTCGTTTGATAACAATGAGCAAGCATAGTTGTTCTTGAAGCTTAAGTGATTCCAACTAGATTACTATAGATAAACACAATAAAACACGAACAGTTCATACATTTTATTTTGTTACTAATCATTGTCTGTTCATCACTCAATTTATTAACAACGTTTTGGCACAAACTGTCTCCCACGCCTGGCGAAGAACTGGCGAAGTGCTTCGTGATTCTCATTTCTCTCTAAGTCTCTGCTACTGAGCTTTTCAACAACTTTGTAAGTTTTGTCAACACTCGACGAGTCTTCTTGCACCAAACACACCAAACAGGGGTACAGTTCAGGGCACTGATGGCTTGGGGCTTTCTGTTCTGTTTTCTCAGCATCCCCCTTGTTGAAACAAATCAAACATGGATAAAGTTTCGGGCACGTGTGGATTTCAGTTGCCTTATTAATGTTCGCATTCAATTGCACACTGTCCATATTTTTTTGTTTTGCATCAGACCTTCTTAGCAACTTCTTTAAACACGTTTTGATGGTTTTCTTGAAACCCATAATTTGTATATATTAGATCAGTAGGTTTTGACAAGTATGACATGAGAAGAAAAGATAAGTTTATATATGAACTATATTCGTTCCACTCATTGCATTATTTTAAGCCATGGACCATGCAATCTACAATGCTAGGTACAGTGCTTGCTACTATGTTACTATGCTTCTATTTTTCAATCGAGATAAAACAAACAATCAAATTGCATTTCAACGCATTTATTCAAAGTTAAAACATCAAAACAATTGTTTGAACCTTTTCATTCGGAAAGCACTTAATGAAGTATCATCATGTTTGAGCGGATTGAAAACTAATGTCAATTCTTGTTTTCGCTCACAAAAATACTTGGTTCAATTTCGTCAATTTTTACTTCCTCGTCTACGGTCTCAATGTCTTCAAAATTATCACTATCATAACAGTAACCGTCACAAACGCAGCAATTTCTCATATAACAAACTGCCCCGTCTGGGTTGTCATCTTGCATGGATTCGATTTCGCTCGATTTTTGTTCTTCAGCATCTCGCAAATAATCTTCTGCCATCTCCATCATTTTTTCATATTCATTGATATCATTCATGGGTTGCTGAGAACAAGATTCGCTTTTTTGCTCGTTTTCACTGGTGTTCTCACAAGGCGTTGTTTGCTGTGTCGATGCTTGACTGGACATAATTGTTTGAGAATGTGTATGACAAGTAACAAATTTTCAGCCCTTATAATAAGAATAAAATAATTCACTAGTAAATCGCATTCCATGATATAAATCGAAAATAAAACTGACATTGAACTCGCTCACAATAGAAATATGACGGACATAAGCAACCTTAATTTACAAATTACCGGCTTCGTAGCGAGACTATGTATGGGTGATAACAAGCACGAGTCTACGTTCAAAGAAATCGTCTCGATACTTGACAATATCGAAAAAACATTTCTGCAAAACAAACTGGAAACGACCGAGTATCGCAAGAAATGTGGCGCACTACAGCAAAAGGTGTTTAGGTTGATCAGAGAGAACGATCGGTATAAGCAAACTCATGTGCACAACTCGAATACGGACGATAGTCAACTATTGCAGGACGAAGTTACACGCTTGACATTGAATCTGTCACAGCTGACTGCGGAAAACAATCAGCTTAAGCAAAATAACACGGCATTGGAAGACGAAGTTTTGCGCTTGAAATCTCAAACAGACAACCTGCAATCCTTAGACGAAGCTGCCTGTATGGAACTATTCAACGAAAACACTCAAGATTTTTCATGAATTACTTTACTTCTGCCACTTACAAGTGAATATTACGAAGTTCAATAAAAAGCAATTTCAAAGCATTCGTTTTTTATGTTAATATTTTGTTATCCTAAGTCTTAGAAACGCAAATCTCAGTACGTTTTGCTTAAACTGTTCTCTTGCGCTTTGCTTGATTCTGGCCAGATAATCTTTTCCTTCTGAGTTACCCAATCTTTTGTAGTAACGTTTAATGTTTCTTCTATTCATTTTTCGTGCCGGGTGGTTTATCCAACAAGCGGGACAAAAGCCGTTGTATTTATCAAAACAGCTTGGACACGCGGAATGTTCGAATGCACATTGTTTCATAACGAGCAAGCGATAGTCAATGTTACTGTAGCCACCGCACCAATGACAAGCTCTGAAACGTTTTCCGAGTCTCTTATCATACGAAATACATTTTGAGTTTTTTTTACCGTTGTTGTGAGCCATACTTTATTTAAAAGGTTCAAAAATATTTCACTAATATAGTGTCAAGTCAATTTCATTCAGTTTATGTAATTCAAATGTTTTGACAACAGTAACATGGCAAGTCTTAACCGTTGGTGACACAATAAACTATTGTCTATATTTGCTGCGTTTACCACATTTACGAAAACACAAGACAAAGAATATTTCATTTTTTCATGTTTATTTTACAATTGAATCGTTATCTACAAAAACTTGAAACATCATAACACACTAAATGTCTCCAAAGTCCTGATACTCAGAGTCCCCAGGTTCATTGTTCATAAGTATGGTTTTATCGTTTCCCACATATAGCCTATGTGCTTCAACAGAAAATCGTTTAGAATCTCAGGTTCAGCATAATCGTTTGAACTGTGTCTCAGTGCTGTCCTCGCTTCTTCCGTCTCACAATACTTGATCTCTCTGTACATTTCAACGCACCTCCTGATCTGGTCTGCCTCATATTTTGACTCCTGAATATTGTATATTTGTTCAAGTATTTTCGCAACTTTATCATGATCCAAAGGGGAAGCCGGCGAAGAATTTTCAAGATCATCGCTAAAATTCCCATCCTCGATATCGTCATCATCTGAAAGGACAACAGCTGTAGCTTCATCTTTTCCTTCCCATGCCTTGAACCTCTTCCTTATCGGGCTAGCAGGTGGAGTAAGAACGTCTGCTTTTACTTTTACTGCGCTGAATTCTTTCTCATCCATGCTCACATCCATACAAGACTCTGCCGCATCTCGCAAATAGTCTTCTGCCATTGCTTGTAGTTTTTCGTCTTCAGTTGAGTAGTGCTGAGGAGATGATTTGCTTGACATGTTGTAGATTGTAGATTGTTTGTAACCAGTGCACAATTTGGAGACCTTATAATAGCAAAAAAATAATTCATCGATATTATTCATCGTCAAAACTTTCATATTGGTTTTATGTTCATTTATTTCAAATAGAAGCACATTGTAGCTTTTTGCATAAATATCAAACAAGATCCATACAGTCATTGTCCTTGTCAAACATACCAACTCTCATCGATTCGGTTTGCTGGGGGGAGGTATTGCTGTATTCTATTTTCTGTCTTTTTACAATGTTATCCATCTCACCATTTTCCACTTTTCTTTTCATTCCCGCATTGGAACTGGAATCGTTTAAATCCATCTGCGGTTTGAACATTTCATAATAATTCATGAACATTTCCTTATCCAACATATCAACACTCATCGATTCGGTTTGTTGCGGTAAGGTATTGCTGTTGTCTGATTTCTGTGTTTTTACGGTGTTAGCCAGCTCATCCATCTCACAGTTCATGGCATTGGAATCATTCAAATCCATCTTCTGTCTGTACAATTTACAGTCGTCGCACTGGCAGTTATCGATACAGTCATAATAATTCAATCTGAAAAGGATACAGTCATAATAATTCAATCTGAAAAACTTACAGTCGTCACACTGGCAGTTGTTTGTCATGATCTCTTTGCAGTTTGGTTTTGCCATGATCTCTTTGCAGTTTGGCTTTGCAGTCTTTTGCAATGTTTTGCAGTCTTTTGCTTTTATACCAATTAGAGCTTTGCATTACAAAAAGGCGAACATCAACACGTCACTTTTGAACTTTTCCCTTGTGCTTTTCTTAATGGTGGCGAGGTAATCATGCCTCATCTCTCTCAATAACCAGTCGTTAGTTTCTATTTTACCCAATTTCTTGTAGTATCGTTTCCTTTCCTTAATGTGTGCTAACGCAACTGGATGGTTCAACCAACAAGCAGGACAAGAGCCATTGTATTTATCGAAACAGCTTGGACACGCGGAATGTTCGAACACACAGTTTTTCATAACGAGTAGGAGATAGTCAATGTTACTGTAACCACCACACCACTCACAACATCGAAAACGTTTTCCGAATCTCTTATCATACGAATAGTTTGACGTGTTTGACATGTTTGACATGTTTGGATCTGTATCGGCTGTCATAGTGTATGTTTGTGTGTTTGTATCTTTCACAAAGTGTTAAATGTTTTGTAGCCACCACAAATAATGGAATACAGAAAACGGGGGTGAAAATAAGGGGGGGGGATTTTCAACAAGGGGGGGGGGCCTTTTCTATCAGCCTATTTCCCCAAGTCCATTCCATTTCCATTTTCATTTTTCAAACATCAAAACAAAACTTCACAGTTTGCTCTGTGTAAACGCGCAGTTGACTGTGGTTTGGTCCCATCCGATGTAGCCATTTAATGCCATCACAATAGAGCCTGTACTCTGCCTGTGATTTTCTTCCGACACATGGAACAATTTGACAGGATGTTGGCACACACTCTGCAGCAAAACAGATGCCCACAAGGCAAAAGTACCATGTCTACGAGACCGTCAAAACAAATTTTGCACTGTCTTCGTTCATCAAGGTTTGTGTCTTGTTCATGGTTTTCAGATGGTTCGTGCTTTACATTCGTTTCGAGCAAAATGTTACAAATGTCATTGATTTCATAACTCTTTTCACTGCCGTATGTTCTGCGAAAGACCAGTTTGGCGTTACTAATATCCTCGATGCGAAACCCAAATTCAAGTAGGATTTTGTCAATATTTTGTTGTTCTGAAATGCATACCAGAGGTACATTTCTTGTTTCAAATCCAGCAGCAAAGGGACATTCTGGGCTGAAACGATAATGAACATTTGGGATTCGGTCTTCTGGCTTCCAGTCAGAAAAACATTTTCGACAAAACACACACTGAACGCGATCCCCAGTGTGTTGGTAAATGAATCCATTTTTTGCCAACTCTTCTTGACTTATCACAGATTTCCAATCTCTATACGTTTCGAGTCGTGCTGACTCGCTGAAAAATTGTCTGTAAAAGGGATCAGGATCATATGCATCGTCATCTTCTTCGTTAATAAGATCTTCAGATTCCATGTTATGTGTTAACTTACAATTGGGGAAAAAGCGTGCATGTTCATTTTCTGGGACTTCTCCTCGCTCCCACGAGTGTAAATGATTTCCGCAAAAATAACAAGTTACTTCATCACGAAAACCGGTAAAAAACAATCCTGCTTTTGCCAAGTCAACTGGATCAATGAAATCGATCGACCAAGCACTATATGTTGCTAATCGAGCAGTGAAATTATCATATTCTTGATGTTTTGGAATCGATACTTGTTTGAAAGAATACTCCATTGTAACAAATGATACGTTCTGTTTATAGCCATATATATAGTGTTATTTTTCTCTCTTCATCATCTGATAATGAGACAAAACCGAAATATCAGGTTTATTGGTTTATTATTTTTGAAAATCACAAACAATGGAAAAAACAACAAATTTGTGAATAATATCAAAGCCATGGAAATTTATCAGGGTATGAACCTCCTACTTTGCGTAGAGCAATGTGCTCTGCGAGTTGACTGATTGATTGAGGATAGTCAGGTTGTTGAGCCTTAAGCTTCCGTGATTCTTTATATGCTTTTTTCATATCGAGATATTGGTACAGATACTTCAATTGACACATACGATTGACAATCCATTCTGGAGTTTGTTCTTTGATTTCCCCTCTGATATACCTCTGACAGAGAGTACTGTCGTCTCGGAGCTCGAGGCCACTCTGAGATAAAAGATATCTCAGATGTGAATGTCTCTGTTCTTGTCTCTGTTGTGATTTAGCTTGGCGGATAGCGATGCGTTTTTCTCGTTTATGCTTTAATATTTTCAAGATCTCGGTCGGGTCATCAGAACCATATTTCTTACTCACTATTGCCTGTATATCATCTCGATTGTATAGTTTTTGTGACGCGGACTTGACGAATGGTACTTTCAAAAGGTCTGTCACAGAAAGGAAAAAGTCTTGTTTAGCTTTGGTAGCACACACATATTTATCATCATCGATCTTAGGCTTCAACGATTTTACATTTGTTTTCACCTCGGACCTGCGAACTTCATTTTGTCTCTTTTCCCTTTGAGGTAATTTACTATTTTCAAATATCACTAATCCTCCATTGCTACAATGCATTTTGCTCTTCACTGGTCTTTCCTTCGCTGGTTCGATATGTGCTTTATCTCCTACATCTCTTTTGACGCCAGTGAAGGTTTTTCCGCTTCCCTGGTAGTAAATATAACCTCGTAACCGTACTGCATTATCTCCAATTACTTTGCAAATGATGATATATTTACATTTAATATCTTTTAGTTTTTTTAAATCATCTTCGTTGTAATCGTTCATTGTAAAGCAATATCCTCTTTTTTGTGTCATTCTGATTACAATTGACAATCAAAAGCAATTGCACTAGCCTTACATACCATTTCTGTTAAATACTTTTTGAATAACAAACATAATTCATATCATAATTTATTTCACACCAATGTGACACTTAGCATTTGTCATACATTTCACTCTATTATTTGTCATTCCAAATGATGAATGTGAAATCGATTAATGACACTGAGCATTTATCAAACATTTCACTTTATTTATTGTCAAACCAAATGCTAAGTGTCAAATCGATTCATGACACTGAGCATTTGTCATACATTTCACTCTATTATTTGTCAAACCAAAAGATGAATGTCAAATTATTTACAGATGCTAAACAGTTTATCATACATTTCACTCTTATTATTTGTCAAACCAAAAGATGAATGTCAAATTATTTGAAGATGCTAAGCATCTTATCATACATTTTACTCTCTTTATGACAAATCGACTCACAAATTTAAGCAAACCAGGTGACGATGTACAAATAATTTAGGGTGACGAGCTTTTTGGTTACCTCGCCCGGCCAAACTAAAAGACTTATATATATACTAAAGTGTTTTTGTTTGGTCGGGCGAGGTAACCAAAAAGCTCGTCACCCCAAAAACTTGTACATCGTCACTTTGTGTGCCTAATTTTGTGAGTCAACTAAATCGTTCTAAATTCAATGTAAAAAAAAGTTTCATAAGGGGGGTACTCAGCGTGAAAAAACTACATCGCTTAAACGCAAATGCGCTTTGGTAGGTATATAGCTAAAACGCGAATGCGCTATGGTGAAAATCCAAAGTCAAAAAATTTGAAAAAATTGAAAAGTTGTCAAATAAATCATAATTTTTAAGCACATTGTTAGTGTACTGCTCTGTCATTTGCAAATCAAAACTGAGAGAATGGTTAATATGTTTTGAGACTAAGCATTTACAACACACTGCAATCTCTTTGTGCAATATGAATAGAGTATTCGTCCATTTTGTAGATCAACTTGAAAAAATGTCCAAATGTAAACCATCACAACTCATTGATGTCTCACTTTATTTTTTGTCATGCCAAATAGCCACAGATTGTCTCATAATTATCAATATGAAGATTTTATTTGTTTTCAAATCTTGTGTGAACGCCAGTTTCATGGACTTGACTCCGCATTATTTTTGTACACTATGTTAGTATAAGTAATATAAATATGAGAATGTTTAGTATCAATTTCAATATAGCAATGAACAAAAAAACAAAAAGAATACCGAAAAGTAAAATTGATTTCTTTTCTCTTCTGCCAGAGGTTCTCGAAAGAAATGAAGAGACAAAACTCAAATGTAATCAGTTTTGTAAAAAACTTGATGAAGAAACATTTGGGTATCCTGAGCTGCGGAATCCTGCCAAGGAACTCAGTGAATGTCAAAATGAATCACTGGAGATGCTTTTGAGACATTGCAGATTCGCGGAACATAAAACAGATAAACAGTTCAGTCTTGTGGAGTTTTGCAACTTTGACAAGAATACTATGGTTTCGACAATAGCCAACGATATCTCGTCAATAATAGACTTTGGAAGTAGGCTCGTTTGCCTTTACTCAAAGTTTGGAGATGACAAAGAGGTGTTCTTGATCCTAAAGGCTATGGTACAAAGGCAGCAAAAGGCAGAACAAATCATAAGCACCATTCAATGCTCATTTGGAATCAGCGAAATTACCACTCAGAAGTCAAATGATGTACTTAACATGCCACAGTCACTAGGTTCAGAAATGAATAAAAAAATTAACAAAAAAATACCCTATGAGACGAAAATAAAGATAGACACTAATCGAACTTTGCAGGATTTGGCTTGTGCTCTGTTTAATGAATTGAAACATGCGCTCGTTAAAGCGAACAATTTGTGGATGCGGTTAAAACTGGAAGATATGAGTCCTGACACAGATATTTTGACAAGATATGTCAGAACAATCTGCTGGAACAATCAATTTGTACAGAATGGACTTTTGGCGATGTTTCCCGAATGTGCAAAAAGTACAGCTAGCTCATGTGATATTCAAACTAGCTCAAGTGATATTCACACAGACATTTCGTCGTTAAAACAAGAATTAGAATCAATAACAAAACATAGCCAAATTTTGCAAGAGAAATCTCGTTTATTCGACAGCAAATCAGTGTTTGATTGGATGAAAAAATTTAACTTAAAGTACAAGAATTCTATTCGATCAATTGAAAAAATTGAAACAAACTTGAAATGTTTTGAAAAATAGGATCGCGCATTTGTAGTGAGCAAAAACGTTACTGAAATATTAAACATGTGTATGTGTATGTGTATAGACTCATAAGTTCGATAATAAAAGTTTGAATGATAACACTTTTGCATTTTTTTTTTGTTCCATTTAACACTTTAGGTTTAATTGACAGAAAAATAGAATGAGATACTATTCATTTGTGAAAATTAAGAAATCGTCGCGAATGAATAAATCATTTTTTTCATTAGTAAAACAAATTGATGAATATCAAAGCGATTCATGATACTGAGCATTTATCAAACATTTCACTTTATTATTTGTCAAACCAAATGCTAAGTGTCAAATCGATTCATGACACTGAGCATTTCTCATACATTTCACTCTATTATTTGTCAAACCAAAAATTGAATGTCAAATTATTTACAGATGTTAAACAGTTTATCATAAATTTTACTCATTTTATTTGTCAAACCAAAAGATGAATGTCAAATTATTTGAAGATGCTAAGCATCTTATCATACATTTTACTCTCTTTATGACAAATCGACTCACAAATTTAAGCAAACCAGGTGACGATGTACAAATAATTTAGGGTGACGAGCTTTTTGGTTACCTCGCCCGGCCAAACAAAAAGACTTATATATATACTAAAAGTGTTTTAGTTTGGCCGGGCGAGCGAACCAAAAAGCTCGTCACCCCAAAATACTTGTACATCGTCACTTTGTGTGCCTAATTTTGAGATTCAAATAAATCGTTCTAAATTCAATGTAAAAAAAAGTTTCATAAGGGGGGTACTCAGCGTGAAAAAACTACATCGCTTAAACGCAAATGCGCTTTGGTAAGTATATAGCTAAAAAACGAATGCGCTATGGTGAAAATCCAAAGTCAAAAATTTTGAAAAAAATGAAAAGTTGTCAAATAAATCATAATTTTAAGCACATTGTTAGTGTACTGCTCTATCTTTTGTAAATCAAAACTGAGAGAATGGTTAATATGTTTTGAGACTAAGCATTTACAACACACTGCAAGTACATCATCCAATATGAATAGAGTATTCGTCCATTTGTAGATCAACTTGAAAAAATGTCCAAATGTAAACCATCACAACTCATTGATGTTTCACTTTATTTTTTGTCATGCCAAATAGCCACAGATTGTCTCATCATTATCAATATGAAGATTTTATTTGTTTTCAAATCTTGTGTGAACGCCAGTTTCATGGACTTGATACAATGAGTAAAATCTTTGAAAATAAAAATGGAACATGAACATTTTGTATTTCATGAAATTTTCAGCACATAAAAACAATCAAAGGACTGAAAGCAATATGACAATGTTACTTGTTTTTAAATCTTGTGTGAACGCCAGTTTCATTGACTTGACACAATGAGTAAAATCTTTGAGAATAAAAATTGAACATGAACATTTTGCATTTCATGAAATTTTCAACACATCAAAAAATCAAAGGACTGAAAGTAAGATTTACATTTTATCTTTTTTCAAATATTGTGTGAATGTCAGTTTCATCGACTTGATTATGCATTATTTTTGTACACAATGAGTGAAATCTTTGAGAATAAAAATTGAATATGAACATTTTACATTTCATGAAATTTTCATCTCCTTGAAAAAAACATGCAGATCATTAAGGTTTATCTGACAGAAAAATAGAATGAGATACTATTCATTTGTGAAAATTAAGAAATCGTCGCGAATGAATAAATCATTTTTTTCATTAGTAAAACAAATTGATGAATATCAAAGCGATTCATGATACTGAGCATTTATCAAACATTTCACTTTATTATTTGTCAAACCAAATGCTAAGTGTCAAATCGATTCATGACACTGAGCATTTCTCATACATTTCACTCTATTATTTGTCAAACCAAAAGATGAATGTCAAATTATTTACAGATGCTAAACAGTTTATCATAAATTTTACTCATTTTATTTGTCAAACCAAAAGATGAATGTCAAATTATTTGAAGATGCTAAGCATCTTATCATACATTTTACTCTCTTTATGACAAATCGACTCACAAATTTAAGCAAACCAGGTGACGATGTACAAATAATTTAGGGTGACGAGCTTTTTGGTTACCTCGCCCGGCCAAACAAAAAGACTTATATATATACTAAAAGTGTTTTTGTTTGGTCGGGCGAGCGAACCAAAAAGCTCGTCACCCCAAAATACTTGTACATCGTCACTTTGTGTGCCTAATTTTGTGAGTCATCTAAATCGTTCTAAATTCAATGTAAAAAAAAGTTTCATAAGGGGGGTACTCAGCGTGAAAAAACTACATCGCTTAAACGCAAATGCGCTTTGGTAAGTATATAGCTAAAAAACGAATGCGCTATGGTGAAATTCCAAAGTCAAAAATTTTGAAAAATTTGAAAAGTTGTCAAATAAATCATAATTTTAAGCACTGTGTTTGTGTTGTGCTCTATCATTTGTAAATCAAAACTGAGAGAATGGTTAATATGTTTTGAGACTAAGTATTTACAACACACTGCATACACGATGTACAAACATTTTATTCATAAAAAAGTAAAACACATAATTCACCCAACAACTCCTCAGTCAAAAATGTAGCTTGAGTCCTTTGTAATTGATGTTACTATTGCAACAAAAACCATCCTTGCAGAAGCGGTTGGTCGTGTAGGTTTGTAGTCCATATTTTGATTGAAATAAAACACATAATTGGTGTTTCGAAGTATCAATGTAGCAATCTCGGTAAGTCCATGTATCATTTGCAATATCTTTTATAACTGTGTTCAATTCAGCACACTTTAGAAGTCTGTTTGATTGATCAGATCTATACAAATTATCTCTCTGAGATTTTATCGCAAGAAGTGCTTGTTCATGAATGTCCTGTATTCGTCGATCTAAAAAGTGTACCATATTTGTAGGGTAGAGTTCACTTCCAAACCGCTGCAGTAAATGTTGGGCAATTTTCAATCTTGAGAAGACGCTGAATTTTGTAAGGAAGTCGAGTTTGATTACCGAATAATAGGCTGTGGCTGCCATGTCAGCTGTACATCTATCGGAAAAAAATATCTTGTTTGCGTATCCCTTATGTAAATGATCCCGCTCACTAACATATTCCTCAGCTAGGAGAAAATCTGAATCGTATCCATCGTTATGAAATTTGATTCTGACAATTTTCTGTGTCAACGCACTGTCAAGCGTAATTTCGATGGATTTCACATGTGTTGGTGTAAATTCTATGGGTACAAAGTGTTCCTGGCGCATTTCAACCAGAAATTCATATCGCATATCACCGTGTTCGTTTACGATATTGGCAATCTCAGAAGATTGAATTTCCTTAGGTAAGGTATAATCGCTAAATATGTGATATACCATATCTTCGATAGGAATGTGTCGTTCTTGATTAAAGTGTCTGGCTAACATAATGTCAATAAAAGTAACGATACAAAGTAATTCTGCAAGCATTTATTTTTTCAAAAATAATACAATAATCTTATCGGAATAGTAGCTCTGGGCAAGTTAATTCAATTGCCATAGCAAGAATGTCTACAGTTGATTTTCCGTCTAAGGATTCATCAAATAAGTCTAACCACCATTTGTTGTCATCATCCCGGTTACCACAATATTGTGTGTCATTGTCGTTTAAGTCATTTTCGGAATGTTCCACGCACTCCTTCTTTATGTGTGTGTGGTTCGCAGTATCCGACGAATACTCTGCTAACATCTGAATTACCGATTGTTCAAGAGGAATTTCTGTGTTTAGCGAGGTAGCGTTATTTAGCCATTTCTTCTCCTGGGTACCACAATCTTGTATGTCATTGTCATTTGAGTCATTTTCGCAATGTTCCACGCACTCCTTCTTTATGTTTGTTTTAGTCGCAGAATTCGACGAATCTTCTGCTAACATCTCAATCACCGATTGTTCAACAGGAATTTCTGTTTCTAGCGTGATAGCATTTTTTCGCCATCTCTTTGGTAGTTTGGATTGATCTCGTGGCGCTTCCACATGCTTTCGTTTTCTGTTGGGTTTAGCATTCGATAATATTCCTTTACCGTCATTTATAAGTTGCGTTTCCAGAGTAAGCGCATCTTGGAACTGTGCAAACATTGGGTGTAGTGCAAACAAACACTCAAGTGCTTGGCAAAGGTTTGAGTGAAGACATCCAAACAAAGGCTTCACAACCATGCCACTATTTTCTATAACCTGAAGGCGAATTCCTATCCGACTTAGTATTCCACTAGTTTGAATCTTCCTGAATGCATATGTTAGCTCTTTCTGTGTACATACAAGATGAAAATTTTTACTGGGTAAAATGTTTTTTCGATACATAACATCTATGATGTCCGATTCTACAGTTCAGTGTCCTTATCAGAGCGACGAAATATGTGTTTAGGCGAAGTCTGATCTGAGTTCTCTCCAGAGATTGGTTGTTTGATTTAACTCCATAAATCCTACTGTAGTCTTCAAGGGCTGCGAACTCGGTTACTGGTATGATGCAAATTGGAATGCTCGTTCGCACCTCTTTGTCTACCCTTCTGCTCAGATTTGTATTTTCCAGAGTGTCTGTGAGTTTGCTGAAATCCATTGGAGAAAGCTTCTTCAAAATGTTGAAATACGACCAGTCACTTTGTTCGTTCTTGAATATTTCATCTATGTATTTTTCAAAGGCTTCCAAGGTAGGTTCTGTCAAAAAGAGATGCTGGGCTGTTGGGATGTAATCCAAAAAATCATATGGACTGTTCGTTATCGACGTGAATCGAAAACCTTCGATATCGGTGAAAGGACATGTTACATTGAACATGTTTTTTCGTTGATGGCCAGCCCCTTCAAAGTTTCTTTTCTTTCGTATAAATGTTTCACACAAAGCATGTAGGTCTGGGTTGACAAGTTGAAAAGTCATCGTGAAATGAACAAAAATAATGAATGTGTCGCCCTTATATACTCAAAAATGCATGCGCGCGCACCAATCAAATGTTATACATATAGTCGTACAAACAAATCAACCTCTTAAAATGATGTCATTTGCTACACATACTTCAATCGTCACGCTTGACAACAAAACCAAACAATCTTTAATTGACGAAATTGATTATCTTAATTTAGGTAAAAGCATATCAGCTAAAAAATGGATCTGTGTTTTATGTAAGAAAAGTGAAGTCACGTATTCTGTAAGAAATGTCGTTATAGATTCGCCTGCCGATATTGTTTTTTAAGTTCTATGTTGAAGGGTGAGACATTTACTTGTAACACATGTAAGGATCCGTCAGGGCTTTTTATAATGCAACACGGAATGATTCTGAAGAATATATTTATGAAGGTACAAGATACAATCTAGCAAAGATAAAAATGTCAGCAGAAAGCCAAATTGATCTAGCTTATTTTTGTAACCAATCATTTGAAAATGCTGAAAACTTCAAGTTTGAAATGTCGAATGAACAACAACCACAATATGTTGCTGTACCGATTCCTGATGAAAGCCATTCCGTTAGTCAACAAACAGTTGAACAGACAAAGCGTAAGAAAAAACCAACCACTGGACGGGCCATTAAGAAACCTAAGACCGATGATATCTCAGCACATTTTACACCCGAAATCGGCAATCCAGAGTCGATGCAATCTCAACAGTTTGCTCAAGATCAACAACTGTATCAACTACATAACGAATATTTGAAAAAAATACATATAGTCGTACAAACAAATCATCCTATTAAAATGATGTTATTTGCTACACATACTTCAATCGTCACGCTTGACAACAAAACCAAACAATCTTTAATTGACGAAATTGATTATCTTAATTTAGGTAAAAGCATATCAGCTAAAAAATGGATCTGTGTTTTATGTAAGAAAAGTGAAGTCCACGTATTCTGTAAGAAATGTTGTTATAGATTCGCCTGCCGATATTGTTTTTTAAGTTCTATGTTGAAGGGTGAGACATTTACTTGTAACACATGTAAGGATCCATCAGGGCTTTTTATAATGTAACACGGAATGATTCTGAAGAATATATTTATGAAGGTACAAGATACAATCTAGCAAAGATAAAAATGTCAGCAGAAAGCCAAATTGATCTAGCTTATTTTTGTAACCAATCATTTGAAAATGCTGAAAACTTCAAGTTTGAAATGTCGAATGAACAACAACCACAATATGTTGCTGTACCGATTCCTGATGAAAGCCATTCCGTTAGTCAACAAACAGTTGAACAGACAAAGCGTAAGAAAAAACCAACCACTGGACGGGCCATTAAGAAACCTAAGACCGATGATATCTCAGCACATTTTACACCCGAAATCGGCAATCCAGAGTCGATGCAATCTCAACAGTTTGCTCAAGATCAACAACTGTATCAACTACATAACGAATATTTGAAAAAAATACAGTCCTTGACGCCGGAGAACAATCAACTGACATCGAAATCATAAAGATGATAAAAGAATTGCGAGATAAACTTAAATTTTCATGCTGTCAGATTTGTAAGAAAACACCAGATACGAATCCACTAAGACTCATGGGTGAAAAATGTGGACACAAGTTTTGTTGTGGTCCGTGTGCGAGTGAATATCTGAAACAAATGCTTTCTGAAAAGGATCATATATGTATTGTTTGTAGACAGGAAAGCAAAATAGTATGTTGTAAATGATTTCCAGTTTACAATTTCAAATAGGATGTGTAAAAAATTGAGTTTAACAGTTTTTATGCTTTGTTATCAATATCTGTAATTTGAATGGCCTGAAGGTTCTTGTTCAAAGTACTTGTTTGTGTAAGCGCGTACAGACAAAGTTGTCCCGCAGATGGAACAATATAGTGAGCTTCTAAATCTTCTGCATACTGGATAATCTGACTCTCTCTCCATTGGTTTGTCGCGTCGAAATAAAGTTGATTTTCGGCTAATCGTTTAGTGACTTTAAAGTCTCGAACTGTCCGATTTATATCATACTGAAATTTCAAACGACCGTTAGCTGTTGTTTGATATAAATGACTC